>NC_137110.1:43721860-43994360 GCF_949357685.1 Gobio gobio | reverse complement strand
AGAAAAACCTCTGTATTTCTCTAAAATGTTTAGCATAACTAAAGTTGGCGGGAAACGTAGCGGCAGATTCCCTTGACGCCGCTGGGAATGTGGCAAGCAGGTCGCATGTGATCTATCTCGCACCAAGTGTGTGAAGAGCAATAAAAGAGAATTTCCAATCAGATGAGCACAGAGGAGAGAAAAAACCAGACCCTTAACAAGGCAGCACAGGCAGTTCATGTGCTGTTGCATAATTTCTATATCATCAAAAGGTGTTGTGTTAAAGGGTTAGTTTGCCCGAACGTGGGAATTCTGTCATTTAATCACCTTCATAGATTTGATCTTTCTTTAAATACAAATGGAGATAATTAGCTTGTTGCATATAACAAAGATGGATGGTGGTTCATACATTCAAGCAGAAAAAGGGACAAAAAAGCAACATAAAAGTGGACCATGTGATTTGTGTGCTTTATTCCAAGCCTTGTGAAGCTATATGATTGCTTTGTGTGATGAATAGAGCTTGCAACCAATTTTACTTAATGTGATACATTTCTGATTGAAATGAGTTAATCTATGACCATGAGAAAAATACAGTATAGGACAGGATAGAAATATACACACAATTTAAAAGTTAAAGCAATTCAGCAAGGATGCACGGTTACCATAAAAATATGAAGCATAATATATAGTATAAAGTATACAAGCTCGTTCCCGCCACAGAATAAAAAAGTTATTTTATTATCTCACAATTCTGACAGACAGTCATAATTTATTGATATAAAGTCACAATTGCGAAAAAACAAAACAAAAAAACAAACAATTATTTTATAAAATGTTTTATTTTGTGGCGGTACTTCCAGAGTTTTCAACATTTATATTACAGTTTTTCTCAGTCACTTTGGTACATTTCTCGAATCAACCTCGACATTTGCAAAACAGTAAGTGCATTTCTCAAAACAATTCGCACAAATAGCAAAACACCATGGATTACCTGTAAAAGCCAGTCTCTTGCTCAAAATCCTTAGTTCATCTCTCAAAAGTAAATATCTGTGTCAATGAACATGTCAGTGCCATCAGAATGACAAGTCCTTGTGTCATTGTGTACGGATAAGACAGTCAAATTGCTTAGTCATGTTGTCAATATAACTGTACTCTGGAGGGATGTTCTGATGTAAACTATGTTTAAAGTTTTGATGACAATTATTGTAAATTGTAGGTTACACGTTAGTGTATGTGGGAATTTGATTGCAAGAGACTGGACAAGATTCACGTTTACACTTTTACTGTTTGTACTGTAATATGTTGACAGACCATGTCATTGCGATACAGAAAGGAAAAGACAGCACTGCACAGCACAAAGAAAAAAAACAGAAAAACAAAAGTAGAAATGTGAACGTCTAACGGAAATGTATAGAAATATGCTTGACATATTATGACAACTTGTTCAACCATTTTGCATGTCAAGACTTATGCTATGAACTAATCCCTAAATGTTGTAGCATTATAATACACATATAATACATTTTGATCAACATGATATAAGCAATGGATAATGTAGGAAACAGCAGAGAATTGTACATAATCATTTGCATGGATGTACACAAGCATTTGCAACTTGTTCAAAGAAATGAGAAACTGCTTTTTTGATGTGCACAAGTGACACAATGATGTGAAGATTGAACAGGTCGTTTTGAGAATTTCAATTCTGATCTGAGAAATGTACCAAAGCGACTGAGAAAACTGTAATCAGAGATGTTTCTTGAGCTGCAAATCGGCATATTAGAATGATTTCTGAAGGGTCATGTCAGGACAAGAAGATAACCAAGAAGATAGAGCAACCATTGACTGCCATAGTAGGGGAAAATACTATGGCAGTCAATGGTTGCATATAATCTGCTTGGTTACAAACATTCTTCAAAATATCTTCAGAACAACTAAACTCATACAGCTTTGGAACAACTTGAGGGGGAGTAAATGATGACAGAATTTTCATTTTTGGGTGAAGTATCCCTTTAATGGCATTTTTTTTTAATGGCATTAAAAAGCTTGAGTTGATACTTCAACTTCTACAAAAGTCTTTTTAAACCCCAGTATCTATACTTCTACCTGAGTAATGAATGCGAATACTTTTGACACCTCTGGATTTCGGATATTGCCATCTTTGCGGGGACATTTTGTCCTCATAACATAGGGTTTACCACAATATCACACACACATTATCTGGTTCACTATCTTTGTGGGGACTCTCCATAGAAATAATGGTTTTATACTGTACAAACTGGATATTCTCTCCCCTACCCCAAACCTACCCATCACACAAACCTTTCTGCATTCTTACATTTTCAAAAAACATAACTTAGTATGATTTAAAGGCTTGTTTCTTCATGAGGACCTCAATTTAGGTCCCCACGGTAACACGAGTCCCCATGAGTCTGTGTTCATTCAGGTTGAAGTCCCCACCGGGATAGAAAAACATGAACACACACACACACACACACAATATCAAATTAATCTATGAAAAGTGGGTCTTACATCTGAAAAGAAGCATGTGGGTTTTAGGAAATAACGACTTCCTCACATAAAGTGTATGGCCTAAAACGTACCATAGTTATATGTAATACTATATACAGTATATTAGATGGATTAAGTGAAATGGACTGCTTTAATAGGGCTTTTTGTTCTTTTTGGAGCTTGACAGTGCAAATCACCATTCACGCTCATTGAATGGAAAAGAACATTATGCAAAAAATCTTTTGTCTTCCAGAAAGTCATGTCATTGGGTGCCATGATGATTTTTGGGCGAACTATTCCTTCAAGTAAGGACAGATCACTAGGACAGGCTTTTACAGAGCTGGGCAGAGAACCGTAGAAAGGATTTGTTAATAAAGAGCAGTGATAGTTTTATTGCTCTACCCTTTCGGGGTGGATGCAGTTGAATGGACACCAGTTCATGAAAAGAGCTGTCTGAGCTTCTCTTCAAACGCTCTTCCTATAGAGCATTGTCTCTCCAAAATGCTAAATCTAAACAGAGTCAGACTTGGCCTAATCCCAAACTGAATTATTTTGTTACGACCCTGCTCGAGTATTATTATCTTCCGAGCCGTGGAAGCGTGAAGGGTGGAGATGAACACTAGTGTTGATGAGGCAGCCCTGCTTTTTGTCTGCCCTAAATTTATAAATAGCTCTTCTCTCTTTTGCTTTTGGCCAGAAAAATACTTTATGCAAGTATGCAGATGCATATGTGAATGCCTGGCCAGCAGTTTGCAGGTGCACAGTCCTGTAGTACACACTTAACAAGTGTGCATTCATGGGATGCATCTAAATTCGGATACTTCCCTACTATATACAACCCGTTCTCACTCCCCGAGGCGTCGAAATCTGAAGCATGGTAAAGTGCCTTCCGCGTCACAATGAAGGCACCCCCTAGGAGTCATTTTTTGATGCGTAGGGTACTCAATTGATTCTTTTGGCGTCATACACAGACGAGTTGAGCATGGGAACGTTATCATCATGATGTACTTATATTGGGTTATGAATTTTTTCAATATGACATGTTGGAGTGTGATTCTCAATTTAATCAGCCAGCATAATTGTATTTACATTTATTTTATTTACACTATTTAGACACGTTTGAACATGTAACCCAACCCCATCCCATCCCTAAACCTACCCATTTGTGTGTTATATGATATAAAACACAGGATATAACAGGCAGATGCGACTGCATGCACAATTTATTCAAAAAGTACAAATATTCCAAGTGTTCCGAGGCCAAGCGATTCATTTGTGTGAAGAAAATCTCCAAAAGCGAAGATCATGCACACATTCAAATTGAAAAAATTGCTGCCCGAAGAAACGTTACGTCAGATTTCATAGTGAAATTGCATTGGCTCTCTTATGTCTCGTGACCAATTGCGTCATTACGTCAGCATTGATTGTAAAAGGTCATTGGCTCTTGTGCGTCATGCTAAAGAGTCGGGTGTATCTTTTGAATGAGATATGACTGAGTGTGCGCGTGCTTTCACAGAGCGGCGGGATCATCATTTCAGTGATTAAAATATTTAGATCAACTCTGTTCTTTATGTGAAGATATTGTATGACTTCAGAAGACTTAGAATGCAACATGAGTTGATACTTTTATACTGTTTTGTGGTCAGTTTTTGCAATAAATACCTGTGATTGTACTTTATTTGCCTGTTACGTGTTTTATATTGTTTAGAAGTGGGAAGGTTTAGGGTAGGAGTTGCTCCAAAATATAAAAGTAGCCTATAAATTTTCATAAAATAATGTCTGCTTTTACAAATGCAAAGAATTAAATGTCTTGATCTGACGCATTGGGGAAACAGCTGAAATCAATGAAGTACCCCTGAGCATCGATATAGTGACACCTAGGGGTGCCTTTAGCGTCTTCATTGTGATGCGAAAGGCAATTGACCATGCTTCCAATTCTGACGTCTTCGGCGTGAGAATGGGTTTCTATCAGGGCCTGAAATTAAATTTTTTGACCACCTGCCACAGTGACTTTTTACCAGCCACTTTTTTTTTCTCCTCGACATTAAGCCTGTTCACATGCTTGTCTGGATTTTTGTGTGTGTATGTGTTGTAAATATTATTTATTCTGAAGAAATATTCTCAACAGTGTTCAATCAGCTTTGACATATTTAAATCTGCATATCTTTAATATTTTTACCTTTTATAAAGGGCATTTTTTTCCATAATCTTATTAAATATAGGCTATGCTTCAGCTTTCAGTTTATATTCTTAAATTTGATCTATAAATTAAATTAGAATAATAAGACACTGTAGGGCTGTTACCAATCAAATAAAAAAATGTACACTGAAAAATGACAACTGCATAATTTTTTTTTAATGAGATTGTTTTAAATATTTTTGAATATACAAATAAGAAAAGTTGGAAAGAATGTTTAAACATGAAAGTAAACCACCAGTAGGTGGCAGCAGGTGACCGTTTTAATGAGTGAGTCATTGAGTTATTGAGTCGATTCGTTCAAACGGCTGATTTATTCAAGAATGAGGCAGTCGTTTATGAATAGGTCATTGAATGTTTGATACAAACGATTCATTCAAAACGCTGAATCATTCAGTAACATTGATTTCTCCTCGAGAGGCTGCGCGAGCGTCAACAGCGCAACATTGTTACTGTCAGTTTATTATACTTATAAATTATATTATACACTATCGATCGCCACTTACGCTAAATTAATGCAGAATCATTCTTGCATTTTGTTGATCCCCTAGTTTTTTGTTATTGATGTTTTAATCTGTCTAGTCAAATTCTCTTTCACTTGCCCCTTCAAATATCCACTTGTCCCACTAAACATTGTTCTTTAACTTGTAAGAATACACATTTAAGTGTTGTCAAGTTATTAACTAAATCAATATAAGTAATAATAACTCTTATAATATATATTTTTAAAAATATTTTTATTCATTGATGTCCCGTGTCACAGACAGTCATACTGACTACTGCTAATCTATACCAGATATTGACCTATCGCAGCTCGTATGTGAACACATCACACACGGCTGTGTTGATGGCTGATTTTGTCACGCCCGGGGCGGGAATGGTTAAACAGAACTAAATTAATATCATTACTGGTAAACTGAACCCAATTCCCAACAAGCACACGCACACGACGCACACACATCTGTGCAACTGTCATTGTATTGTAGCCTACGTCAGTGTTGCATTATTATCTCGTCCCATCTCACCAACAGTTTAATACTCGCACATCCAAGCGTAGTCAGAAAAAAAGTGCCTCATCTTCTTTCCGATCGCTTGAACGTAGTCGCATCCTCTCAAACTGCCCAATGAATCACTCAATTCTCATTGGCTACCTGCCAATGTGGCAGGTAGATTGACAGTGTTACCCGCCAATTGCAAAATTCACCCACATTTGGCGTGTGGTCGGGTGTTGATTTCAGGCCCTGGTTGCTATATAGTACGCGAAAAACAGCATGTGTATATCCAAATTCACAGTACTCATTAAAGAGTGGGCAAAAAGTACCCGGATGACCTACTTCTAGTGAGATTCTGAAGTGTGCATAAAATGGACACTTTCCTACCCCATGAATTTTCAGCATCATTACTCCAGGGTTCAATGTCACATGATCCTTCTGAAATCATTCTAATATGCTTATTTTCTAATATTTAAAAAAAAAATGATTTGATGAATAGAAAGCATTTATTTAAAGCTACACTGTGTAACTTTTTTAGTTTATTCTTAGCTAAAAACACTTAGTTCTTTCAAAAATATATTTGCTCATTAATGTATATTTACTTCTTTCAAGTAATAAAGTATTCTCGTAAGTTTATAATATGCCATTGAAAATACATACGGGGGTTTCGAATGCGGGTCGCCATGTTGCCCCTCCATCTTGAAAGTACATCAGCCAAAGAGGGACATACCCGTGAATTCAAGCTTTGCCTTTCGCGTTTTAACACTCAATGGCACCGTGTCGAATGTGGACGAGGTCGAACTGGAAGCCATATTAATCTTGGACTAAATCGGCCACCGTAGGAGTTAAAACGATATCGGAATTAAGAGGAAGAGAAACTAATATTCACTGGATGGTCATTTACCTTTTAAACGCTAGATGGGGGAAAATATCACACAGTGTAGCTTTAACATAGACATTCTAAATGTTGATCAATTTCATTTGTCCTGAATAAAAGTATTAATTTCTTAAACAAAACTTTTATTGATCTCAAACTTTGAATAATAATGATGAACATATAGAATGTTGTGGGTCTTTTTCTCTAAAAGAGAAATGACATGTAGCTACAGTGCAGTATTTTATGCACCACTTATCTAAACATCCAAAAAATGTGTATCTAATAGCTATACCATATTTGTTTATAAAAAAAAAAAAAATCTAAATCAAATATTTTTTAACATTTTGTCTACCTTTCTGGCTTATGTGCTAGTTTGAACAACATTTAAACTGGCATTAATAAGAAACCGTGTCAGATTGGTATCAAACTAACTTGACAGAAAGCTGATAATGCGCTCACACAAACGAACAGGCAGAATTGTGGATAATGCCAGATCCTCGGTTGTGTTTGCACCATCTGCAGTGCTGGCTGGGCCAGAGTCATCATTTACAAAGGCATTAACATTAGCATCGCGGCAGCCAGCTCTGCTTCACTGTTGTTTTCTCTTGTTCCCTGAAGCCAGCAGGTACACAGAGGGAATTTATTGTTGCTGGACCCCATTAATATTAAACATAACTAATGAGAACTAATCACCACAGCTCAATGGATAGTGACAGGCTCAACAAAGAGACCCGTCTCTGGAACTCTATTTGTCTACCTGTCTATTTGACTATTCACTCTTCCGACTATCCATCTTTTTATCCATCCATTCTTTTTCAACCAAACGTCTATCCATCCATCCATCCATCCATCTTTTCATTCATTCATCCATCAATTCATCCATTTTTTCAACCATCCATCTGTTTTATAATCCATTATTCCATCTTAATTATCCATCCATTTTTCATCCATCCATCTTTTTATCCATCTATTTTTTTTCAACCAACCGTCTATCCATCAATCCATCCATCCTTTTTATCCATCCATCTTTTCAACCATCTTTCCATCCATCCATCCACCCATTGTTTTCAACCATCCATCTATCCATCTGTTTTATCATCCATCCATCCATCCATCCATCCATCCAACTATCCATCTTTTTATCCATCCATTCTTTTTTAACCAACCGTCTATCCATCCATCCATCTTTTTATCCATCCATCCATCCATCCATCCATCCATCCATCCATCCATCCATCCATCCATCCATCCATCCATCCATCCATCCATCCATCCATCCATCCATCCATCCATCCATCCATCCATCCATCCATCCATCCATCCATTTTTTTCAACCATCCATCCATCTGTTTTATAATCCATTATTCCATCTTTATTATCCATCAATTTTTCATCCATCCATCTTTTTATCCATCCATTTTTCATCCATCCATCTTTTTATCCATCCATTTTTCATCCATCCATCTTTTTATCCATCTATTCTTTTTCAACCAACCAACCGTCCATCCATCCATCCATCCATTAGCTACAAATTTTAAATGTTGCAATTAAATGCAATTTAGTGCATTTTTTTTTTCATTTTTAAATTTGATTCAGGTTTTGCAAAAAACTGAACTTATATCATACATATACAACTAACATTATAGTTGGATGCCACTCACATGGAACATAGTGAGGTCTTACAACACACTATTATTTTTATTTTAAATAATACTATTATCAAGCATTTAATAAAAGTGCTTTACATTGGTAATGCTTTAAATGTGATTTAATGCTTTTGAAAGATTTCTATTTCAAATAAATGCTGTTCTTTTAATGACCATCTATTCATCAAAGAATCCAGAAAAAATAATTTTCACAAAAATTGAAGCAGCACAGCTGTTTTCAACATTGATAATAATAATAAATGTTTCATGAGTGGCATATTAGAATGATTTCTGAATGATCATGTGACACTGAAGACTGGAGTAATGAGTAATGATAATATATTAAAATGGAAACCAGTAATTTCAAATTATATTATTATTTCAGGATATAATTTTTTATTGTATTTTGGTCAAACAAATGCAGCATCTGACTATGGGCCAGATTTACTAAATAGGGCAAATTAGCGTGAGAGCGCAATTGCATAAAAGCGCCGATGAGAGTGGACAGTTCTGTGTGTGATCAATTGATGACGCGCAAATAAATTAACACAGACGCAGACGGAGCATTTCCATAATGACCAGCGCAATCTACCCATTAGTGTCTGGTTTAAAGGGATAGTTCACCCAAAAATGAAAATTAGCCCATAATTTACTCACCCTCAAGTCATCAGGTGTATATGACATTCTTCTTTCAGACGAATAAAATCGGAGTTATATTACAAAATTCCAGGCTAATCCAAGCATTATAATAGCAGTAATAGTTGCTCTGTTTTTGAAGTCCATAAAAAGTGCATCTGCCCATCAAATAATGTGCTCCACGCGGCTCTGGGGTGTTAATGAAGGCCTTCTGAAGCGAACTGATGCGTTTGTGTAAGAAAAATATCCATATTTAAAACTTTATAAAGTAAACTTTCGGCCGACCTCCTTCCCTGTTCAATTTATGGAAAAATTGTTGAAAGTTCCCCTGCCGATCGAAAGACTAACGCAACCAGGTACGCTTGTCATGACGTCACGTCTTGAGTTTCTTGAGTTTCACTTTCTTGAGTTTCACTTTCAACATTCAACACTTTTCCACGGAAGGCAGTCGGCCGAAAGTTTACTTGATAAAGTTTTAAATATGGATATTTTTCTTACACAAATGCGTCGATTTGCTTCAGAAGGCCTTTATTAACACCCCAGAGCTGCGTGGAGCACATTATTTGACGGACAGATGCACTTTTTATGGACTTCAAAAACAGAGCCACTATTACTGCAATTCTAATGCTTGGATTAGCCTGGAATTTTGTAATATAACTCCGATTTTATTCGTCTGAAAGAAGAATGTCATATACACCTAGGATGACTTGAGGGTGAGTAAATTATGGGCTAATTTTCATTTTTGGGTGAACTATCCCTTTAAGATGCGCTTTCTGGGGCAGTAAATAATGGAGCAAACACCAGTAAATTGATGAACGCAGACCATAGTAAATCCTGAGAGCAGTTTTTAATGCCAAAAGAGGCGTAAGCTGTTAGTAAATCTGGCCCCAAAATGTTTTAAAAAACCTTGTTCTGATTCCCAAACTTTTACACTACCAAAAGTTTGGGAATCAGAACAAGGTTTTTTAAAACATTTTGGGGCCAGATTTACTAACAGCTTACGCCTCTTTTGGCATTAAAAACTGCTACATTAGGTACATTAGTATGGCATGTAGGTACATTAGTATTCGGTAAATAGAATGTTAGTAGTCTATTGCTGACATTCCCTGTGTTCATTTATTGGGCATATTATTTTTCAGACATGGCACTGATACCGCCTCTGAAATGACAACTGTCTGGATTCCCGCTTCTGGATCCGCCCCAGAAAGCTGATTTTGCGCACACCCAGCACCTGTCTGGAGCTCGTTGTACTTTATTTTCGAGCGCATCTCCCCTCACAGCGGTCTGTCACCCCTCCACTGCCAGTGTTCTGCATCTGTCTTCATTTCCTGCCACACCTGAACAAAACCAACTGACCTTCGGGGTCCTTTGCCTTTAAATAAATGAGGGCGGCTGTGGGGGTGTGTTCTGGCATGTGTGCTTCTGTCTGTTTGCCCCAACGATCTGATGTGAGCTATTGCACCTAGAAGGATCTTAATGTGTGAGGGACCAGAGGTGCGAGCTCTGTTCAAACGCTTCAATTAATTAATGGCGTAATTAAGATTTTGTCATTGACGCGGTTTGCCGTGACAGGGATGGATCGGTCGGTCTGTATCCGCGCCAGGCGGGCGAGGAGGCATGATGTTGGGCGGTCGGCATAATGAATGGCAGCAATTTAAGATTTGTTTCCGCGGTGACAGGGCCACCTGCAAAGGCTTAGCTGGTGCGTTTCAGCATGCCAAAATCATTCAGAGTGGCACTGCTGCAGCATTGGATTCTGGGTAAAATGACCACACAGCCCCGCTCCTACTTTCTGATTTTAACAATTACCTTCACCCTTTGTCATTGCTCTTTATTCTCTTTGTCAGCTGTGTATATTCATCGCAGCTGAATCAATGTCTTGATCAAATTTCATACTGTGTTCAGAATAATGTGCTCATTAAAAGGGGAAAAAGACACTAGGCCACCAATATTTTATTCCTCACAGATTCTTGATTAAATATATTATATTTAACAGTTTAACAGTTCTTTCTAGTTCATGAATCTGATTGCGATATTCACCCAATATCATCACTTAAACTGCTTCATCATTTGTATAACTCCGCTTGCGGCGATACAATAGCGATAGAGCAAATCCACCATAAGTTGGGAACCATGGGCGTCGGAACGATCGGAACCATTGTATACCCAGAGAACAGCTTCATCTCGGACAGTCCTTTGGGAATTTGCCTCTAGCTCTTATGTAGATAGTGGTTAAACAGATATAATTATTTTGGGGTATATCAAACGGGCGATCTTTGGTCTTATAAAGCTATAACATATTCCAGACCAAATCGATTTTGGTTAAGGGAAAATTAAGTTTCATAACTTTATATTTAGGCTATATTAGTCCTGTATGGCCTACTAGAACACTGCTTTTGTACTTTTGACTGAATTGTTTGCTTGTGTTTTATTGCCTATTGTCTTTTATAATGTCTATTGTTGTTAAAGGGTTAGTTCACCCAAAAATAAAAATTCTGTCATTAATTACTTACCCTCATGTCGTTCGACACCCGTAAGACCTCCGTTCATCTTCGGAACAGAAATGAAGATATTTTAGTTGAAATCTGATGGCTCTGAAAGGCCTCCATTGACACAATGGCACGGTTCACTCTCAAGACCCTTAAAAGGTACTAAAGACGTCGTTACAAAGTCCATCTCACTACAGTGGTTCTAAAATAACTTTATGAATCGGCAACAATAGTTTTTGTGCGCAAAAAAACCCTAAATAACGACTTATATAGTGATGACGATTTCAAAACACGGCATCATTAAGCTTCGAAGCGTTATGAATCAATGAGCCGAATGATGATTCGGATCGCGTGTCAAACCGCCAAACTGCTGAAATTTGGCGATTCAAACCACTGAATCGACTCGCTGATTCATAACGCTTCGAAGCTTCATGATGCCGTGTTTTGAAATCGTCATCACTATGTAAGTCGTTATTTAGGGTTTTTTTGCGCACAAAAACTATTGTCGCCGATTCATAAAGTTATTTTAGAACCACTGTAGTGAGATGGACTTTGTAATGACGTCTTTAGTACCTTTTAAGGGTCTTGAGAGTGAACTGTGCCATTGTGTCAATGGAGGCCTTTCAGAGCCATGCGATTTCAACTAAAATATCTTCATTTCTGTTCTGAAGATGAACGGAGGTCTGACGGGTGTCGAACAACATGAGGGTAAGTAATTAATGACAGAATTTTCATTTTTGGGTGAACTAACCCTTTAATTTAAATATTGTTCAATAAATATTATTTTAAATTTATTTTGTATTTGGTATTGGTTCCGTCAGTGATAGCAATAGCCGACTTCAGTGACAGTTACATTACACCACTAGAAGGTGGCAAAGATGAGTGACTGGTTGTAAACAAGGAAGTTGCTTTAGTGCTGTCTTTGGAAATCTTTTACAAGGACAAAGATATCGCTTTCCTCAGCGGACATTCAAACTAATTTTTAAATAATGGATATTATGCACATCGACCTGAAGAATGAATACTATATCAGATGCAGGTAATACACTCGTTTAGTCGTTCTCTCTCTCATAATACTCTACTCTACATAATACAATAAGCTTCAATGAAGTGACTCAATGTTCCTTCGATACTAGTTCTAAAGTGACACTTTAGAATTAGAAACGGAGGCTTGGGCTCAACTGTAGACTTGAGATTTTAAGCCGTTGAGGAAGGAAGTAGTTCTGCACAAAAGTGTGTTTTTAAAGACACTCCGTTGTTGTTTCTTGTTTATTTACTCCCTTGTGCCGTCGAACTGTTATATAAACGCAATATCACACTCGTAGCCGTGCGATATAGCTGTGCCCTCACTGAAAGCGAAATGAATATGCCTCGGGCTGAAGGAAATGCGAATTCACATCTGTACAGTAGAGGGCGCAGCTCAAACAAAACCTTTCAGCTGTGCTGCCATTGTAGATTGAAGAAGAATAGGACGCATGAGAAAGAACGTTCAACACTACTTCGGCATTAAAAAAACCCCCTGAAACTCAAATGTGATGTTTATCTAAAGTAATTTTTGCTTGAGTAGGTTGAGTTGTATAGTCAATGGTCAGCAACCAAGACATTGGTTAGTAAAGTGAGATCAAATACATAAAGTATTTGTGTTATTTAACACATTTAATTATAGCAGGTTTGCGTAATATCCTGAGTTTGCATTTCACAGTTTTTATTCATTCTGAGGAATACTAAATCTGAAATGAGAAATGTATACTCACATGCAGTCTAGAACTACAATAACCATCATGTTTACACACAACTCTCCTGCACTTACTCACAATTTCTCTCAACACAAAGACTGGAGAGCTGTCAGTCAATAACAAAGCAACTCCGATATTTTGTTTTAAATTTAAAAGTAATGTGTTACTTTATAGTTACTTGAAAAAAGTAATCTGATTATGTAACTCGCGTAACTTGTATTGCGTTACCCCCACCATGTCACGGCTCCACCAGGCTCTCGGCCCCAGTCTACACTTCACTCACACTCACCAGAGTAATATTCAGCAACACCTGTCACCAATCACCTGTCAATCAAGTACGCTATATAACATGGACTCTCACATTCATTCATTGTCTGGACTAAATTGTGTATACATCGCTACAGACTCTCTCCAGTTATAGTTACATGTGAAATTGTACTGTTATCCTGTGTTTTCGTCATCCTGTATATATTAAGGAATCTAGGTCCTGTCAGTAGGACAGTAGAAAGAGAGCTGAAGAGCCTGAATCACGCTTGGGGTACCATCCAGAAGCTGGCCCAGAGCAGACAGGAGTGGAGGACTTTTGTTGCTGCCCTAAATGCCAGAAGGCATAAAGGGCAGTAAGTAAAGTAAGTAGATATAGGAATCTAGGTCCTGGTTTCACAGACAGGGCTTAGATTAAAGCAGGTTTTAGCATTAGTTAAATTAGGACAAGAATTCCAGATGGCAGGCTATGTGACATACCCATGTATGTTTAAGGGTAAGTAAGCGGATAACCTCAACTTTTGGCCCCAAAACTGGAGGTAACTTTCAGGGTATGTAAGTATTCATAGCAACTTACTCTCTGAACATAACCTGCTATGGTGCAGGTTCTGTTCCAGGGTTAATTTACTTCAGAGTTGTTCAGCGCATGCGTACCCTATATTGATGAAGCTCCAGTGGGCAACTGGGCATGACAGATTACACACACTATTATTCTATATAGTATATACAAATAATTTGTTGAATTTACTTTAAAAAGCAGCGTTAAGTGGTTCCACACAACTATATTGAGTGATTTTTTACAAATAACAATTTAGTTATGTGAACAAAAGAAAGTCAAGTAAAGCTGACAAAAGTTCTTTAAGTAAATACAAACCAATTGAATTTGTCACTGTTACATAATATTTATATGTGCAGTTTACTTAATAATGTTATGTTAAATTTATAAAAGTTTATTATGTTAGGTGAACACATTTATCGATTGAATTTACCTTATTAAATGAACTACTTGCTCTACAAGTTTAAGTGGAAAACTATTGAACAACAACAAGCATATTTTTTTTTAATTAAATGCTAAATTAACTTAATTGAGAACAGCAAGTCCATCCAATAAACACAGGCACCACTCTTCTTCATAATGGTAACCACAAAATTACAGAAACTCCTCTAAATGTCCAACATAACTGCACATAACACTAACATAAACTAAAAACATCTTTCCCTTTACTGAAAAACATAAAATAACACTTTAATCCCTAAATTTACTCTCCTAATGCAGTCCCTTGCAAAGCATGCTGGGAACTACAGATCCACTGCCCAGTTTGTTCGTTTCACTCAGCAATGTTAAGTTGACTGAACAAACACTTATTAAGTAACGCTGACAATACTCATTTTTAGTAGAAACAACTCAGTAAATTTAAGTAAATTTAGTTACATGAGTTTTTTAAGTAATGTAAACAAGGATGATTTGATTGCAACTAATAACAGTGAAAGTTCTTTTTTTTTGTAATGTATATAAAGCACAATTAAAAGTATTTTAATACTATTTTAATACTTTTTTTTACAAACAAGAAATTACAAAAAGGTAATGTTTATTTTATTCTAATAAATATGTTTACTTCATTTTTCTATCCTGATTTTAGCCCTCTGGCTTGAATGCTCTGTATAAAGGGGCGTGTCTGCTATGAGACTTCTGTGGAAACACCCACTGCTGTGATTGGCTGAAATGTTTGCATTTGAAATGCGTATTACTATGTTTTTTACTATAACAGCTGTCGAGATGAACGAATCGTGAAAGTGTTGATTATAGCATTATGTAGAGCATTGAGTAGACAGACAGTCTGTTAATCGTGTGAATGCAGTAATCGCGTTTTCTCTCACAAAATGCTTTCACCACAACTAACAGCAAACACGACATCGATATGAATACAGTAAGAGCTTTGTTGTGCAGAATAACAGCGTCATTCATTATATCGGGAGTTTGGGCAAGTGTGCAGATATACTCGTGACCTGTGATTGACAGCTCCAGCCATTATAAAGAGAGTGTTCTTTGATCGCTCTCTGTAGTTTAATCACAATTTAAATAACAGATTTTTCTCATGCTACTAAGAGAAATAATGTGAAGTTGATCGTTTAGTTACTGGCTTGTTACTCACTGATGCATAAACAGTATTAAACGATTTAGAAAAAAAGTCTGTGTGAACTTGAATAATTAGCTACACATCAGAAATCGCTGATCAGGCATTAATGAACACTGTTACTCACTGTTTGTGGCGGTGCTGTCAAATCCATATCGGAAAAGTTTGTAAAGCCTGTGTTGACATTGCGACTGAATTAAATGTAAACAATAAACTGAATCCATTTTCTCCAAATTCTCTGGGCGGGAAAGTCAAGTCAAGTCAAGTCAACTTTATTTATATAGCGCTTTTAACAATGCAGATTGTTTCAAAGCAGCTTTACGGTGTTAAACAGCAAAATAATGCAACAGAACTGTATTCAGCCGTATAGCCATTCTGGAGAAAACGGTGATGTCATCAGTTCATTTCAATTATCATACAGTGACAGTGTGGGCTTTAGATCAGTAATTAGATCAGTAATTTAGTTTATATGGTTAATTTGGTTTAATAATTAGATTTATTTGGATATTTAGTTGAAAAAATTAAGAAAAATGTAGTGGCCCCAACTGAGCAAGCCAAGCCAGAGGCAACAGTGGCAAGGAAACCAAAACCCCATCAGGTGACCTAATGGAGAAAAATAAACCTTGGGAGAAACCAGGCTTAGTCGGGGTGCCAATTCTACTCTGGCCAATTAACAAACAGTGTATGATTATTATTCTGGCAACTTTACAGGTCAGAGGTCATAATAGATCGGAATATTCGAACAATCGGAGTCATCACGCCGGAGACGGGTTTATTGAGGATGCCGTGTCGATGAGGCAATTTCAGGGGGAGGCTAATTGACACGGTCTCTGCAGACACTTCAGGGTCAAGCGTTGGTCATGTCTGGGCGCAGGTCCACCATCTGATCTAGATACGGCCCGGATCCGGCTGACTGCAGTAAACCTCGGGATAAAACAGAGAGACTATCATTAGCGTAGATGCCATTCTTCTGATGATGTCACGAGTACATCAGGTGTTATGGGAAGTGTTCCCGGTTCCGGCTGACCTAGTTAATGCAGCCTAACAATCATTTAATTGAAAAAGTGTTTTATGTGTATGCCATAGTAAAGATATGTGTTTTTAGTCTAGATTTAAACTGACAGAGAGTGTCTACTTCCCGTACAATGTTAGGAAGACTGTTCCAGAGTTTAGGTGCTAAATAGGAAAAGGATCGACCGCCTGCAGTTGATTTCGATATTCTCGGTATTATCAACTGGCCAGAATTATTAGACCGCAAAGCAGAGAAAGGGGAGGTAACCTTTCCCTGCATGACGACATATAGGGAAGATTCTAGATTGGCCCATCTGAGCTTTCTTTTTCTCAAAGGCAGAGCAGGATACCCAGGGCTTGGTTTACACCTATCATCATTTCTAGCCACACCGTCGGACCGTATGCAGGCTAAGGGAACTCATATTAATGTAAAAAAAAAAAAAAACTCATAAAGTGAAATTTTCATGCCATGGGACCTTTACATCTTATTAAACTATGAGATTGAAAAATATATTTATATTTGACCCAAAACTTTTTAATTTTAGTATTTTAGTATTTATTTTAGTATCAGCGTTGTGCTTTTGTTCTGAAAAACAGAAATAATACTCAATATTTAATCCTCCAAACAAACTACTACTTTTGACAGAATAAAGTGTAAATAATATAAAATGGATTAAAAACGAAAAATGCTATTTTCAAAACGAAATGCCAGGTTAAGTTGTAGGACATATTTTAATTTGTATCTAAAGCATCAGTCACCTACTACATTCTCACATGAATTGACATAAGCAACATCCTGCTGACGTCCTGCCATGAGGTGATGCAACCTGGCAGCAATTTCGAAATAGCTTTGCGGTAACACCGATGCCCCATCAAAAGTCACCTTATCGATCCAATAAGGACAGGAGTCATGTTTCACCCCTGATGAGGAAAGATGAAGGAAGGGAAACAACCTCCAAACCCTTGTGGGACAAATGTTTGGTCCTCATCCTCTTTCCCCCTCCTTTGATGATTCCGTTGGGGAACGACGCCCTGCAAGGTGACACAGGATGATCTCCGGTTTCACGGAGGAGAAGTTACACACGTTTAGTGGGTTTTGGGATGATGTGTGGAATTCCCGACGGAGAGAAAACAGAAACAGCAGAACACCTCCATCTCTCTGTGTGTGGCATTCTCTCACAAAGGGCAAAAGGAAACACGACCCTGACATTTCTATGCTTCAGTGACAGTCTTTGGTACATGCTGCACACTATATAATGCATACTATTATTAAAAATATACGTGTAGGTTTGGCTTGTTAGCATGATATAATTAAGGTTGTCACATGACCTCACTATGTCGTGCATTTAATTCAGTTCTAATTTTAAAAATGAAATAAATATGCTAATTTAGCTTTTGGCAGTCTGATGACAAAATGTACTGTATTATGTTATTTAAGATCAACATGTGAAGTGGCCAGCTACAGTTTCTTGCTTTTATGTGCTATTTAGGGGTGGGCTTATCTGAAATTGGATGGACGGATGGATGGATGGAGAGATAGATTTAAGTTTAATTTTCATACTTTAACATCTGGAAGTTGCATAAAAGCCAATCAGATTAGAAGTGTAGTATGTGAAGTGCATGTCTGATAAATATATAAAATATAGCGGAGACTGCAAGCCAGGCCTTCTCGTCCAACATCAGTGCCTGATCTCACAAATGCGCTTCTAGAAAAATGGTCAAAAATTCCCCTAAACCTTGTGGAAAGCCTTCCCAGAAGAGTTGAAGCTGTTTTAACTGCAAAGGGTGGGCCAACTCCATATTACACCCTACGGATTAAGAATGGGATGTCATTCTTAATGTTAAAGTTTTATGTGCATGTAAAGGCAGACATCCCAAAACTTTTGGCAATAAATATAGTGTATATTGTACTGTGTTTATGCAGAAATATGATGTTATAGCAATCAGTGAGCCTAGAGCACACACACACAGTTTGTTTGCGCATCAATAAAAAACAGACGTGCATGCTTAATGTATGACTCCTGTGTGTCACTGTAATCACCTTTACCTTCATTACAATCGTCATTCATCAAAACTTTATTAGCGACACTGGTTTTCTTTATCTAGCTGAGAGCTGTAGTTTGCATATGTTCATGAAGCGGTTGGGTGTTTTGAGCCACCATTCAGTCTGTATTTCACAGAGTATGATGAAAAACGGACAAGAATATGTACGAGAAAGGTGGTGCTTTGTTTCGTTTTTTACGTATTAATAATACAATTAATTAATTATATTAATATATTTAAATTAATTGTAAGTTATCTTGCTGAGGCCCCCTAGTTGGCCGCGGCCCGCCGGCTGAGAACCACTGGATTAGGCAATAGGAAATATCATTAACCTGATATCAATAAATTATGTTTTATTAACAAGGTTCAGGAGGAGCATGTTCAGATAATTGACACAAGTGGCAAGCACTCAGCCAATCAACAATAAAAGGTATATATATACACGCAGCGGTCTTACCTCCGTTTGTTGACAGTATATCAGCATCCCTCGCTTTGTGTGTGTGTGTGTGTGTGTATGGGTGTGGTCCTGGTAAACTCTACATAATGGGGACAAAATTTCCCCACAAAGATGGCAATATCCGGAATTCTAGTCCTTGTGGGGACATATTTTGGTCTCCATGAGGAAAACAGCTTATCAATCATCATGTTTCATCATCATGAAAATTTAAAAATGCAGAAAGTTTTCTGTGATGGGTAAGTTTAGAAGTAGAGTTAGGGGATAGAATATACAGTTTGTACAAATCATTATGGCTATGGAAAGTCCCCATAAAACATGAAAACGCAACATATACAGGTGCTGGTCATTTAATTAGAATATCATCAAAAAGTTGATTTATTTCACTAATTCCATTCAAAAAGGGAAATTTGTATATTATATTCATTCATGACACACAGACTGATATATTTCAAATGTTTATTTCTTTTATTTTTGATGATTATAACTGACAACCAAGGAACATCCCAAATTCCGTATCTAAGAAAATTAGAATATTGTGAAAAGGTTCAATATTGAAGACACCTGGTGCCACACTCTAATCAGCTAATTAACTCAAAACACCTGCAAAGGCCTTTAAATGGTCTCTCAGTCTAGTTCTGTAGGCTACACAATCATGGGGAAGACTGCTGACTTGACAGTTGTCCAAAAGACGACCATTGACACCTTGCACAAGGAGGGCAAGACACAAAAGGTCATTGCAAAAGAGGCTGGCTGTTCACAGAGCTCTGTGTCCAAGCACATTAATAGAGAAGCGAAGGGAAGGAAAACATGTGGTAGAAAAAAGTTTACAAGGAATAGGGATAACCGCACACTGGAGAGGATTGTGAAACAAAACCCATTAAAAAATGTGGGGGAGATTCACAAAGAGTGGATTGCAGCTGGAGTCAGTGCTTCAAGAACCACTACGCATAGACGTATGCGAGTCATGGGTTTCAGCTGTCGCATTCCTTGTGTCAAGCCACTCTTGAACAACAGACAGCGTCAGAAGCGTCTCGCCTGGGCTAAAGACAAAAAGGACTGGACTGCTGCTGAGTGGTCTAAAGTTATGTTCTCTGATGAAAGTAAATTTTGCATTTCCTTTGGAAATCAGGGTCCCAGAGTCTGGGGGAAGAAAGGAGAGGCACACAATCCACGTTGCTTGAGGTCCAGTGTAAAGTTTCCACAGTCAGTGATGGTTTGGGGTGCCAAGTCATCTGCTGGTGTTGGTCCACTGTGTTTTCTGAGGTCCAAGGTCAACGTAGTCATATACCAGGACGTTTTAGAGCACTTCATGCTTCCTGCTGCTGACCAACTTTATGGAGATGCAGATTTCATTTTCCAACAGGACTTGGCACCTGCACACAGTGCCAAAGCAACCAGTACCTTGTTTAAAGACCATGTTATCCCTGTTCTTAATTGGCCGGCAAACTCGCCTGACCTTAACCCCATAGAAAATCTATGGGGTATTGTAAAGAGGAAGATGCGATATCCCAGACCCAACAATGCAGAAGAGCTGAAGGCCACTATCAGAGCAACCTGGGCTCTCAAAACAACTGAGCAGTGCCACAGACTGATCGACTCCAAGCCACACCGAATTGCTGCTGTAATTCAGGCAAAAGGAGCCCCAACTAAGTATTGAGTGCTGTACATGCTCATACTTTTCATGTTCATACTTTTCAGTTGGCCAAGATTTCTAAAAATCCTTTCTTTGTATTGGTCTTAAGTAATATTCTAATTTTCTGAGAGTTGTCAGTTATAATCATCAAAATGAAAAGAAATAAACATTTGAAATATAGCAGTCTGTGTGTAATGAATGAATATAATATAATATATGAATATAAAACATTACATCTATGGAGAGTCCCCACAAAGATAGTGAACCAGGCGTGTGTGCGTGTGTGTGTGTGTGTGTGTGTGTGTGTGTGTGTGTGTATCTAAAACTTCATGTTACAACTGTTTGCTGTTACAGTAGAACTTATTGTTATTATGAACTTCAAGCTAAGTTGGGATTTAAACTGAAACAAACCCTGAAGAGAAGATCTATACATATTCTCAAGGTCAGATTTTCATCTTAATGACACAATACCACTCCGGCTGCAAGACCAGTGAATTCCACTCAGTGACTGAAAATCGTTCGGCTCATCAAAAACCACGCAGCACTTGTTAATTATTAAAACATAAAGGTGAGCATGCAATATTAAAACACCTAGAGGCGATTCTGTAGCCCAGACGATATATACTGCCAATGCTTAAACACACTGCATCACAGATAATGGCTAATCTTGACAAGTGAATGTGCGATATTGCCTTTTTGTTTGTGGAGAACTGTAATCACCTTCATTTCACTTTTATCACCTTGAGTTTCAGCAGTTTTTTGTGTGCAGGTGGACAGTACTTTTGCCAAACTATTTGTGTCGTTAATAAATCAATTTGTTGGTGATTCATTGTTTTGGAAAGCTTTAGAAAAAAATTATACAAAATAAGTGCTAGATATATTAGTATGGATTGATTAGTAGTATTTTAACTTTGATAGACATCTCCCTACTGTCAACATACAGCTCACGCTGACTTTCGTCATATTGATGCATGGGCGTCGGAACCATTGTATGTGGGTGGGACAAGACCCACCCACTTTTTAAGACCAATGATATTGGACCCACTCACTTTTATCATCTCTAATTCAGCACATGTCTGTTTACCTACCCCTAACTGATAAACACTTATTATTAAAGACATAAGACACTTTATTTTCACTTTTCTAACATTTTCTTAATTTTTATAGAAAATAAATTAACGTTCCAATCTGATATGTGATGGGAAAAGGGAGTAGAGCGAGTTCGGCAAAAGGTGGATTCGAACTTCAGGTTGATTTGCGTCAAAACTCGCTGCCATGCGACACCATTGTTGCTGCAAATGATTCAGTGTTTTCCATAATTTTTTCTGGCCCAAACAGACGTTTAGTAAACAAGGCGATATATTTGTACTTAATGTAAATAGCATCTACTCCAGTAATTTTTTTTCTGGGAGAGGACATTTTTTTTGCTTCCGACCCCTATGTATTGATGTAGCCATCCAAATGATTGAATGAATGCTGCCTGATACATTCGAAAACTATGGAGCCCCTATGGTGATGTAAAAAAAAGTATGAGATGGTAGGAAAAAGAATTAAGCAATGCTTTTGCGTTCTCTCGCAAATGTTTTACATTCCCTTGAGAAACTTTGCATTTACTCTCAAAACCTTTTGAGGGACAGGGGAACGCAAAACATTTGCTTGAGAAAGCCAAAACATTGACACATATATTTTCCTTCACCCTTTTTTTATAACCCTTTAGGGGCTCCGTATAGGAAATGGAACAAAAGTGAGTTCAACAGCACAGTGTCTTATTGAAATAAAATGCAAAATTTTTTTTTTTTCAAATTTGTCCTACTTCTCAAACAACCTACACTCTAAAAATGATGGTTCTTCAAAGGATCTTTACATAGTATCAGTTCCCTTTCGTTCAGTCACTACGACGTAACGTTAGTGACTAACGAATGGGGGTTTCGCTTAGAAGCCTATCAACTTCGAGTTTAGAGAAAACGCCCAATGGCGTGCCAATGCCATGGGGCATGCGGAATTTGCATACGTAACTCCGCCTGACCACGTGAGTATATAAGGAAGTACGTGGCAATATCGCATTATGTTTCTGCTTTCGGAGCCAAGAGTACCTCTTCACTCCTACAGCCTTCTGAGACTTGTCAGCTTCTTCGAGACGAGCAGCTTTCCAGTCGGTGTTGGTGTGACGGCGCGTTCCAGTGATCGCATACTTCCTGCCTGCTGATCTGTGCAGTGGTCCGTTCGACAGCTGGTGTGTGTTTCCCTGGGCGCTTCGGCATCGACTGCAAAGTTTCCTCTCACAAAAAGAGCTTGCACGTGACACATCCTTTTCAGGATGTTTCGTCCGTGCACTTCTGGGTGCGGTAGATCTCTTCTGTCTTTCGACGGGCACGAGCGCTGCGTGACGTGTTTGGGCTTTCAGCACGCTCAGGCAGCGCTCGTGGATGACTCATGTTCTCTCTGCGGGAACCTGGCCATCTCGGTGCTACGATCGAGACTCCGTGAATTCTGTGCTGATGCCGGAATGAGAGTCCCCTCTGCCACCCCCCAATCTGCGGTCTCCCCTGGAGGCGGCACTTTGGCTGGTGGCCAGGGTGATCTGAGGGTGACGGTGTGGAACAAAGCTCCGACGCTAGTTCCTCTGCCCACACCCCCCTCTCATGCACCTGACCCGGCCCATGCTCAGACGTCTACATCGGGGCCGGCTCCTCTGTCCCGACTGTGGCGTTTGGCACAGTGGAGGACGAAGAGATGTCTATCGCCGCATCACATGGTGGGATGGAGTCATCTGAGGATGATGATTCGGATGTGCTGCCACCCTCGGGTGCGCCAGCATTGCCCGAGTCGGACCCAGAATTGACAGCCATGCTGTCTCGGGCCGCCGCAGCGCTTGGGTTGGAGTGGAATCCTCCGCCTCAGCCTGAGCGTTCGCGGTTGGACGATTGGTTTTTGGGGGCGGCGCGCTCGGACACCCGTCCGACCGCTCCTCCAATACCTTTCTTCCCCGAGGTGCATGAAGAGATTGCGCATTCCTGGAAGTCCCCGTTGTCTTCCCGCGAACGTTTGGCGAACTCTTCCGCCTTCACCTCCCTCGATGGAGCCGCGGCTCATGGGTACACTGGGGTCCCCCCAGTCGAACGTTCTGTTGCGATGCAACTGTGTCCACAGAGCGCTTCGTCCTGGCGTGGTGACCCAAAGCACCCCTCCAAAGCCTGTAGGTTTTCGTCATCCCTGGTGGCGAAGTCCTATGGAGCTGCGGGGCAGGCCGCTGCTTCTTTGCATACCATGGCAACTCTTCAGGCTTACCAAGCCAAGTTGCTGTGTGATATGCACGAGGGGGGGGGGCTGACCCAGGACTCAGCAATGAGTTGCGTGCCGCCACCGACCTCGCTCTCCGGGCGACGAAGGTGACCGCACGCTCCCTGGGTCAGGTGATGTCCACAAATGTGGTCCAGGAGCGACACCTATGGCTCACCCTGGCCGATATGCGTGATGCTGAGCGAACCCGTTTCCTCAACGCCCCCATATCCCAGGATGGGCTATTCGGCGGAGCGGTCGAGAGCTTCGCCCAACAGTTCTCGGCCGCTCAGAAGCAGACTGAGGCTATAAAATACATACTGCCCCGGCGGTCAGCTGCTGCCTCCACCCCACCGCCCGCGCAGTTGCCTCAGCCTGCTCGCCGCCGAGGGCGCCCTCCTGCGGCTCCCTCTACCTCTGCGCCACCCAAGCAGCAGCCTCCACCCGGGCCGCGCAGAGGCAGCCGCAGGAAGGCGTCCCAGTCCGCTCCAGCCCCGCAGCCCGCGAAAAAACGCCAGGCTAAGCGGCGCTCCTGATGCGGACGGCTCAGGGATGGGCAGTTCTTTCCAGGAGACGGCAGCAGGGCTGCTCCTTCCCCCGGTGGAGGGCCGGGGGAGAATCTTTTGTTCAGCTGCTGGCCCCCGGGTCAGCAGCACCCTAATGTGGTTAAAGAAAGAACTGACCATCCCATCCCTGAGCCCCCAGAGATCGGTGACGGCAGTGCGCGCCACCCTTGGGTCTCGCCACTCTCGTCCCTCTCTGTCGCCAGCCCCCTGGCAGAGCAGACCCCAGTGGAACGTGCGTCCTTCCCTGGTCTCCTCTGTCAGGACGCAGCCGTTACAGGGGAGTCCGCTATACCGTGACTGGGGCCCATGCCCCCGTCATGCGTGCGGAGATTGCCACTCTACTGGCGAAGGGTGTGATCGAGCCTGTCCCTTCGGCCGAAATGAAGTCGGGGTTCTACAGCCACTACTTCATTGTACCCAAGAAAACCGGTGGGTTACGGCCAATCCTGGACCTTCGCATCTTGAACCGATCCCTTCACCGGCTTCCGTTCAAGATGTTGACTGCGAAACGCCTTTTCGAATGCGTTCGTCCTTACGATTGGTTTGCAGCGATCGACCTGAAGGACGCCTACTTCCATGTCTCCATCCTTCCTCGACACAGACCGTTCCTACGGTTTGCTTTCGAGGGGCGGGCATATCAGTACGCGGTTCTCCCATTCGGGCTATCTCTGTCCCCTCGCGTCTTCACGAAGATTGCCGAGGCAGCCCTTGTGCCCTTCGGCAGCATGGGGTTCCCATCCTGAACTACCTCGATGACTGGCTCATACTGGGCCACTCTCGAGAGCAGGTTTGCGGACACAGAGATTTGGTTCTCCACCACTTAGCCCGCCTGGGCCTTCGGGTCAACTGGGAAAAGAGCAAACTTTGCCCCGTGCAGAGAATCTCTTTTCTCGGTATGGAGATCGACTCGGTCGCCATGTGCGCGCAGCTTACGAGCGAGCGCGCGCAGTCTCTGCTGACTTGCCTCCATCAAATCGAGAGCAAGAGTGCGGTTCCACTGAAACTATTTCAGAGGCTCCTAGGGCATATGGCATCTGCAGCCGCGGTAACGCCGCTCGGATTGCTTCATATGAGACTGCTTCAGCACTGGCTTCGCGATCGAGTCCCGAGATGGGCATGGCAGTCTGGCACGCTCCGGATCCAAGTGACTCGGGCCTGCTTACAGACACTCACCCCGTGGTCGAACCTCAGTTTTCTACGGGCCGGTGTGCCCTTAGAATGAGTTTCCAGGCATGTTGTCGTATCGACGGATGCCTCTGCCACGGGCTGGGGTGCCATGTGCAATGGACAAGCAGCCGCGGGCTCCTGGACAGGACCCCAGCGCCTCCTGCATGTCAATTGCCTCGAGTTGCTGGCAGTACGGTTCGCCCTGCACCGCTTCCGAGCGCTGCTGAAGGGTCAACATGTGCTTGTCCGGTCAGACAACACGGCCGTAGTAGCGTACATCAACCACCAGGGCGGTCTAGGCTCCCGCCGTATGTCTCAACTCGCCCGCCATCTCATCCTATGGAGTCAGAAGCGCCTGAGGTCCCTTCGTGCTGTCCATATTCCGGGAGTCCTGAACCACGCAGCCGACGAGCTCTCGCGGTTTCAGCCTCTCCCGGGAGAATGGAGACTCCATCCCCAGACGGTTCAGCTGATTTGGGAACAGTTTGGCGACGCACAGGTAGATCTGTTTGCCTCCCACGACTCTTCCCACTGCAGCCTGTACTATTCCCTGACCGAGGGCACGCTCGGCACGGATGCACTGGCGCACAGCTGGCCGCGGGGCCTACGCAAATATGCGTTCCCCCCAGTGAGCCTACTCGCACAGCTCCTGTGCAAGATCAGGGAGGACAAGGAGCAGGTCCTTTTGGTCGCCCCGTACTGGCATGGCCGGACCTGGTTCCCCGAACTCATACTCCTTGCGACAGCCCCTCCCTGGCCTATTCCTCTGAGACCGGACCTCCTTACTCAGAGACGGGGCACCCTATGGCACCCGTGTCCCGACCTCTGGAGCCTCCACGTGTGGCTCCTAGACGGGACGCGGCAGGTTTGAGTGGCCTGCCACCTACGGTGGTCGCCACCATCACTTCCGCTAGGGCAGAGTCCACTCGGCATGCCTATGCGTTGAAGTGGAACCTCTTCGTCACCTGGTGCTCTTCCCGCCAAGAAGACCCCTGGAAATGCCCGATCGGGTCCGTGCTTGAGTTTCTCCAAGAGGGGCTGGAGCGAAGGCTGTCTCCCTCCACCCTCAAAGTATATGTGGCCACAATATCTGCCCACCACGATCTCTTGGAGAACAAGAAGGTAAGTCAGCACGACCTGGTCATCAGGTTCCTGAGGGGAGCGAGGAGACTGAATCCTCCTCATTCTCCTCTCGTACCCTCTTGGGACCTCGCAGTAGTGTTAAGTGCTCTGCAGAGACCTCCCTTTGAGCCTTTGCGGTCGGTTGATATTAAGTTCCTGTCTATGAAGACGGCTCTGCTGACCGCATTGGCCTCAGTTAAGAGGGTCGGGGACCTGCAGGCATTTTCGGCGACCCCCACATGTGTATTTCACCGTAAGTCTCCGCAGTGAGCGGGTTTCTTCCCTTGGCGTGTCCCCGCCACCCCTAGGGTTAAAAATTCACCTTCGGCTGGTACCCTAGAGATCTTCCATATGCAGCCCTTAGCGGGTCATATGTGTCTCTTAAGTCCTCCCCACTGGTAGGCATTTTGGCATTCCCTCACTGGGATATGCTTCCCAGTGTACCTTGGTATTCCTATGTTAAGTGGGAGTCCTTCGTCCGTATTAGTCTTACGACAGGGTACTCACACTTACGCAGGGCGCTGGAAGACAGCTGAGTGGCGGGATTATATTGGGACCCCCATTCGTTAGTCACTAACGTTACGTCGTAGTGACTGAATGAAAGGGAACGTCTCGGTTACGGATGTAACCCTCGTTCCCTGAGGAGGGAACGGAGACGTAACGTCCCGTTGCCACTTCAGCTGTGCTACCTGGAACGCAGGAGTTCAGTCTTGGCTCCTCAAGCAGGTAACATAATGCGATATTGCCACTTACTTCCTTATATACTCACGCGGTGAGGCGGAGTTACGTATGCAAATTCCGCATGCCCCATGGCATTGGCACGCCATTGGGCGTTTTCTCTAAACTCGAAGTTAATAGGCTTCTAAGCGAAACCCCCATTCGTTAGTCACTAACGTTACGTCTCCGTTCCCTCCTCAGGGAACGAGGGTTACATCCGTAACCGAGACGTTCTATTTAGAACCATATGGTCTTGAGGAACCCTTTCTGAAATGGCTCTTTGTGGTAGAGTTTAGGGTTCTTTTTTCCCGCCTTTTTGTTTTTCAAATCTGTAACTGTCAAAGCTACCTCATTATTGATTTTCTGGAGCTCAGCTATACAACTACACAGACTGTCAACACACTCTCAACAGGTAAATGATTTCTTTCTGAAAATGTCTATACATTTTAACTTTCAAATTGTAACTGGTTCCTAGGTCTTTTTCTCTTGTGTGACTTGCTCTGTTCAGGTAAGGATACTTCTCTTCTCTTCTCCACTAAGCAAGTCATAGAGATGTTAAATTTATAATCCATATTGTTAAATTTTTAAAAATGACTTTATGCAATATGGAAAGAGACAACCAGAATGGGGAAGTCCCAGAGCAAGTGTGGAAATTAATTGAATACAAGAGACAAACATAAATTATTCTGAAATATTTTACCAGATGAGTTTATCTATGTATCATCTTTAATTCCTTTTATAACAGTATCATCTTTGTATCTCTTTTAATTCGTTTTATAACTGTTTTAATTTTCCTTACTTTTATTTTGTGATTATTTGAATTCCCTTTTCTGTGTAAAGCACTTTGAATTACCATAGTGTATGTGCTATATAAATAAACTTGCCTTGCCTAGCCATGCCATAAACATACCCAGTCACAAAAAAAAAACATTAACGCTATCCCATGCCTTTATCTCACTTTTTTCTTTTAGCACTGTAAAGGGCTCACATACTGTAATTTTTTTGCTAATTTTTGCCTTCATAAACAATATTCATAATCAATTCAATTGTGTATTTCAGAGGCTGTCACACCCCACAACCTCATCATCGCAGAGAGAAACTCACTGAAAATACCTGTAAAGGCATCCTAGAGCAGGGGTTTTCAAACTGGGGTCCGGGGACCCCCAAGGGTCCTCCAGAAGGTTCTAAGGGGTCCCCAGAAAATTTCAGAGCATAAAAAGACAAAGCAAAAATGCTTAAAGTCTATTAAACATTCTAACTGTTTCATTTCTAAATGTTTCTCTTGCCATATACATTCCAGGATTGGTTGCTTAGTATCTTTCTAGTGAGTTTTTCTCTCTATAGTCCCCTTTATCTAACTCACTGGGGTTGAAAGGCAGTTTTCTTAACACAGTATGTACGCTGCTTACATACATTTATTGTGAAAGTTGCTTATACAAATAATTTTTAATTGTAAATGTTCTTATTCAGGTTTATACATCCGACATTAAAGGGTTAGTTCACCCAAAAATGAAAATTCTGTCATTAATTACTTACCCTCATGTCGTTCGACACCCGTAAGACCTCCGTTCATCTTCGGAACACAAATGAAGATATTTTAGTTGAAATCTGATGGCTCTGAAAGGCCTCCATTGGCACAATGCACTGTACACTCTCAAGACCCTTAAAAGGTACTAAAGACGTCGTTACAAAGTCCATCTCACTACAGTGGTTCTAAAATAACTTTATGAATTGGCGAGAATAGTTTTTGTGTGCAAAAAAACCCTAAATAACGACTTATATAGTGATGACGATTTCAAAACACGGCCTCATGAAGCTTCGAAGCGTTATGATCAGTGAGTCGAATGAGCAGTTTGGGTCACCAAATTTCAGCAGTTTGGCGGTTTGACATGCGATCCGAATCATGATTCAACTCACTGATTCATAACGCTTCGAAGCTTCATGAGGCCGTGTTTTGAAATCGTCATCACTATGTAAGTCGTTACTTAGGGTTTTTTTGCGCACAAAAACTATTCTCGCCAATTCATAAAGTTATTGTAGAACCACTGAAGTGAGATGGACTTTGTAACGACGTCTTTAGTACCTTTTAAGGGTCTTGAGAGTGAACCGTGCCATTGTGCCAATGGAGGCCTTTCAGAGCCATCAGATTTCAACTAAAATATCTTCATTTGTGTTCCGAAGACGAACGGAGGTCTTACGGGTGTCGAACGACATGAGGGTAAGTAATTAATGACAGAATTTTCACTTTTGGGTGAACTAACCCTTTAAGTATAGCCTATTTAAGTTTGGAAACAATATATTTTATATTATTGTTTTTATAATATTACACTTACTATTTATCTAACAGTTAAAAAATGTTTTCATACATACAAAAATATAGATGGATTTTAGAAAAGAGGTCCCTCATAAAAGGTTCATTATATTTGGGGGTCCTTGGCATCATAAAGTTTGAAAACCCCTGTCCTAGAGGATAAAGATATTTCACTGGTCCTTGGTCTTCTTTACATCTATATCATGTTCAATGTCAATTGTAATTATTAATATATTCAGCTAAAAACTTTAGTTAGAGCACTGTTGTTTTTGCTACAATTTGCCATGTCAATAAAAAATAAAAGTACCTAATTGACACATGCTGTTTTTTTTAGTTTTTTTTTATGTAAAACCCAAATAGAGGCCACAAGACCAGGAAGATAGAGGGGTAAAAACAAATATTAATACATTATGTTTAAAAATAATATTGATAATACTAAGATTAATAATAATACTATACAAATATTAATGAAAATAAATTATTAAAAAGGATTTTTATAACACCAAGTGCTGCCTATATACTGCAGGTCCTATTTAGCACTTTTAAAGCATGGTTCTTTCTGGAACCTTATAAAAAGGGTTCTATTCAGCACAAAAAGGGTTCTGCTATTGTTACAAGCCAAAGAACCCCAATTTGGTACTATTTAGAACCATTTTTCTGAAGAGTAATGAACACAAAATAATCATTATGTCATTTTTCATCAAATAGGTTGTTGAAAGGCCACTGGAGCAATGAAAAGATCTCTCCGGTAAAAGTTTAGAGGACATTGCATTTTCACAAACTTTCTGAATAGCAAACAAAACAGCCGGATCTAGCCACATATGTGGGTCATTGCTACCTTTCTCAGACCTGTTTGTTGTGCGTCAGCTCCTTGGCGCGAGTCTTGGTCAGTTCAGAGCTCTGAAAGAACATCTGCTCTCCTTCCAACACTACAGGTATATAGCTGATTGAAATTGTTGTGTATTTGCGTTCTATTTTAATTGACACTTGTGTGCTCTGGCCCATGCTAGCCATAATTAAATGATAACAATCCTAAAATTCTCCTATTTCCCTCAGAGGCGAAAAGAAAGATTTGGGCTGAAAGCTCGAGATGTTTTGAGTCTATTGTGCCAGACAGGACACCAGAGAAAATTACAAGCATTCAGCGTGGCTTCATAGCGCCGCTCGGATCAGTCAGTCAAGGGTGGAATCTCAATGGCGGGAAGCGTACGTCATAATGAGCTTCAAATTAGCTCCTATTTCTCATCTCCGCGAGCCGCTGCCTACGGGTGTTTGGATGCGCCGTTCAATGGCCTCGCGTGTGTGAAGGTTTTGTGTGGCGTTTGTCAGCGGCCTCTCGCAGCATGTGTTAGCAGAACGCTGAGAGTCAGCAGAAAACCTTTTGACATGCCGCCACGGATCATTCAAGCGCCCACTGAGTCGTGGTTTTATCTTCTTCTGCCAAGCACTCGTTTCACTCAGCCTCTCCTCCTTTTTTCACCCTCCCCTATCCTTTAACATTGCCCCCCTCCTGTCTCGCCAGACTTAAGGCTCTTCACACAGCTTTGGTGTAGGCAGCAGTTTTCCTGTGCCCGGTCAGGTGAAACCTGTGAGTTGTACGGCGCGAACTGTCGTTCCAAATTTGTGCTGTACAGAAAAATGCAAATGTAGGAGCTTACTTGCCTTTTGTCTTTTCTGACAGCTGATATGAGCAACAAAGCCCGGCATCGAAACCCTGCACTCTGAGGGCATCCACTAAAATATTCCAAACAATCGGAGAAGAGATTTGAATAATCTGCTTGGATGTTGTTGTTGTTGTTTTAAAAAAAAATTTAAATACTTTTATGAAATGTTGCTTCTACACTTCAGAATTAATTACAAAACAGACTCAATGAATTGGGTGATTCAGTGAAGCTGGTAAAGAGCTGCAAGGCCACTCGAAACACATCAGAGGAAACGCGTGTCCCTGATATTTAGTAAATGAGCACCTGAGCTAATCATTTAGCTCGAAAAACAGTATTAAAAATGACGATGACATTCTGTGTGTATGGCACTGGAATAAGGACACTGTAAAATAAAGTACCTAGGTTTTATATAGAAACTTGAAGGGTTCTGTCTGTTCAGTTTCATTAAATGATTTAATTAGTTTTTATTACATTTATTAGTTTAATTACTTTTATTATTTCATGAAATAAACTACTCGTAAGCATGTACTTGATCTCTAGAACTAATAACTCATCAAACATAAAGGTATTATGCAATCATTTAAGACAATTCTCCTTTTTGAACATTATGAAAATATACTGTACATTTTAGAGCTCGTAACCGAGTCCAAAAAAGACTTAGAATTTTATCGAACAGCAAAAATGTCTAATTTACCCTCAGACACTCTCTGTGACTTGAATAAGCCCCACCCATTAACATCGAATTTGCATACAACAATTTATCTGGAAAAAAGTTGTCTCGTGTATAGTCACTGTGAGGTAATATGGAAGACGTGTAATAGATTGGTTACTATTATTCTAAAATGCTAACACAACATTCTTCTTAGTTTTTCTGGCAATCTGTGTTTTCATTGATGTAAGGTAGGAGAAATAAATTAAACTTGCCCATATTCATTCTTCCTTCCTTCCTTCCTTCCTTCCTTCCTTCCTTCCTTCCTTCCTTCCTTCCTTCCTTCCTTCCTTCCTTCCTTCCTTCCTTCCTTCCTTCCTTCCTTCCTTCCTTCCTTCCTTCCTTCCTTCCTTCCTTCCTTCCTTCCTTCCTTCCTTCCTTCCTTCCTTCCTTTATATATTCACTGTTTACATATTCATACAATAATATATTCACTGTAAAAAAAAAATTGGGGGGGGAAATTGTGACAATTGATCATTACATATTGGCCCAATAAATGACTTCCAAATAATTATCCCCATGCAAAAAGATGCATTGTACTAATCATAGCTTAAGGTCTTAACTCAAAATTAAAATTGTATATTCACCGAACATATTTAATTGTGCTCAGTCAATCTATGAAGTCGAAGTGAAAAATCCATGTTGGCTGAACAAGTCCTACGTCCGCAAAACGGTATACGCATGCGCAAAATGCGCTTGAAAAAAACCCAGTTCGTGTGGAGATTTCAAATGCAGCGCGGGAGCGGCAGCGCGAGCGGAGCCGGACCAGCAGGTGCTGAAGACCGAAACAAACATTCCCAAGAGAATAGAGATATTCATCTCACAAAGACGTTGGTGAGTATTGAGCACTGAAATTATTCTACAGAGTTTTGCTTTATGACCCGGTATGAAGTTTAAAAGACATTTTGTAGAATCACGAGTTCATGCATTCATTGGTTTCATGCGTGTGTTCTCGTTTACTCTAAGGGTAGCCAATAGTTTTATTTTCCTCATGTCTTATATGTCTAAAATGATAGGTAATAAGTAAATTAAGTCATTTGTGTAATATATGCGGCATGCGACCGTTGAACACGGTGCCGGAGATTGCATTTGGCGTCGACCTCTTTCAGGGCTTGAGTTTGCCTTTTAATATCAAACACGTCAAGCTCGATTTTCTTATTCATCCATTCATTCGTCTCATCCTCATTACATAATGAAGTAACTTCTGTTCTGTCATTTGCCAGATGTTAAGCAGGGAAACTTTGCCATTAATGTTAGTTTTTATTTTTATTTGCAGGTTTTTGGCTTGCAGTGCCGTGTTTTCTTCACCACTTTAAGACATCCTGTTATGCAGAAGACTTCTTGAATATTCAGAGTTTTCCTTATTGAAAATAAGGTATTTTCACCAAATATCCTGTGTTGGAATTTACTTGTTAATAAAGTAATGTGATAAAATGTCAACCCTGTTGTCTGTGTTCTGTATTTTGCTTAATATATTTATGTTTTTAGTCATTTTTGTATTTTGGGATAGTGAGAAATAAACAATTGTTACTACAATTTAAAATATTTAATTGGACCAACCTCACAGTTTTTTACTGTAAAACATTTCTCCAATTCAAAATTTTCTAGTGAGCGATCACATCTAAATTTTTTAGTTGGCCAAATTGAAAAATTTTGATGTGATCGGTCACTAGAAAATTTTTAATTGGAGAGGCCTGACATTTTTTACAGTGTTGGTAAATTAAATTTTTCCATTGGCTCAACATATCATTTCTAATTGAGCCCATGTTAACAGGCTGTTGCCACAATTGATAAAATTCAATTCACAGAAATTCAATTTGGCCAATTGAAAAATTTAGATGTGACCAGTCACTAGAAAATTTTGAGTTGGGAAGATTATACATTTTTTACAGTGTTCTGGGGGCCATGAAAATTTTGAGAATATGATGACAAATGCTGGTGCTATTAATGTTTGTAAATATATGTTAATATTTCCAAATTAACATTTGGAATTTAATTTAAATAAAACAGAAAATTGCATGAATCTACCTTAATTTGTTTGTTTCATTTTCTAGTTTAACAAAAAAAAAATCGATATATATAAATTTTACTTGGAAATTAGTACATCGAACTTAAATATGCTAATTGTAATAACTGCAAATTAATTGATATTAAAAACATTTTAAGTTAAAAGAACTGAAAATTCTAAGTTCACAATACTTAAAAAATGTAAGTAAATTCAACTTATCTGGGTTTACAGTACAAGCAACTGAACAAGTTTATTTTTTTACAAGATTTCAGTATATTATATTAAGTAAATTCTAAAACATCTGGACATCTGGTTTGGCTCAATTGACCGTTCGCAAAAACCTGCCCCCTTAGTTACTGTTGCTACGTCCGATAAGCATGTTCTCAAGCAGCGAAAAACGAAAAAAGAGGACACTGAAAACACAATGACAGACAGGATAGAGCAGGTTAGTTTTGATATGAAACAAAGCCTCAACTTTCACATTTTGTAATTTTTTAAGAAGTTTAAATAATAAATAGTGTTTTGTGGCTCTTTAATGTGTCGTGACAGGTATCATATCTTAATTCATTTATAGCATTAAATAAACATGAATGAACATCAGATGGAATGTTTTTTCAACCATGGAAAGATGACAGTACACACCGTTTTTCAAGTTCAAGTCCATCGACGGTACTCTACTAACTCTCCTGACTGCTTTGTCGGACAAAATGGCAGATTCGGCGGATCATGGTTTATGATTGGTCAGATCGCCTGTCAATCAATTTCAAACTCCCAGGCGAAAGGGAGAATTCTAGTATGCAGCACTCACTTTTGATTCCTGATGGATAGAATTAAGCCTGTCCAATATTTTAATAACCTGTTTCACAATGCAGAAGTAGATTGTGAATGGCAGTGCTGACATTAATAGGCCAAGCTGCTTCATAAACAGTCATTAAAAGTGGCATTAATAATAATTCTGTTACTAAGCTGTAATAAGCTGTTTAATAAATAGCAGCATTGTTTGATGTGTGTGATTTATGCTGTCTGTCTTTTGTGCTTTTATTATTGAAGATTTCTGATGAGCACAAATTGTCCTGTGACCTCCATCTCTCCAAACTTTTGTCTGCGTCCTTCTTTTAGTTTTAATATCTGCTTCCCCAATAGCAGCGGCAGTGGAGAAATTATTTCCTTTTCAAATCAATCATACGTATGAGTCTCTTATCAGACTGACCTGCTTCCATAAAAAACATTTCTCTGCCGCGCTCATACTCGAAATCCAATTTCTATGTATTTTCTTGTTTACAGAAAATCATTTGTGTTGGATTTGATGTGCCCTCTGAGCTAGTTATGTGTTTGTGAATGTGCATTTAAAGGAACAGTGCATCTGAAAATGAAACTATTGTCATTTACTTATGTCATTTCAAACCCTTGTGTTATTTATTTTTTACTGTGCACAAAAGGAGAGATTTTGAAGAATGTTCATGCAGCTCATTTTCATAAAACTAACCTACAAACCCATAAAACTATCCCAAAATGAGCATATGTGCTATATTCCAAATCTTCTGAATACATACAACAGCTTTGTCTGAGAAACGGACCCAAATGTAATTGTGGTCAAACTAAAATACAGAGGCCTAACCGTTTAATGATTCGCCCCTCAGTTTTGTCAATTATGTCTGGTCATTTAAACATCTTTATATGCGAGAGAAACCCTTCTTCTTCTCTGACTCTAAGTGAATCAGATCTGATTAATTCAGATGTCCATTTTTATAGCAAACCTTTATTCCAGAGAAACTCAGCATAAGCAGCACCGCTCAAACTCATAGAAGAAATGATGACATTAACCACACCGCATTAAACCTGGATGAAAAAACCCGACCAGACAGATGAGGGTGATGGAGGGAGGAATGGAGCGGAGGAGTGACTGTCACTTCAGAGAGGGAGAAACCTTATCAGCAGGAGCAGTCAGGCATCAGACTACAATCTCCTGATGAAGGAAACCCTGTGGGTCATTCTACAAAACAGGTGCCCTTTGTGTGCTTCAAATACACATTATGTGAAAATAACTTTGATAATGCAAACATTTTTCTACACACATCGACAAAAATATGATAACTTTATTTATTTTTCTATACAGATTAAAGGTTTCGGGTTGGTAGGATTTTTGAAATAAGTGTCTTATGCTCTCCAAAGGTGCATTTATTTTACAAAAAATACAGTAAAAAATAAAAACTGTAAAATTGTGAAATATTACAATATTTTTTTTTAAAAATATTATTCAGAATTTTCAGCATCATTACTCCAGTCTTCAGTGTCACATGACCCTTCAGAAATCATTCTAATATGATGATTTACTGCTCAAGAAACATTTCTAATTATTGTTGTTTTGTGGAAACCATGTTTTCAGGATTCTTTGATGAATAGAACGTTCAAAAGAACAGCTTATGTTTAAAACCCACATCTTTTGTAACATTATAAATGTATTTACTGTAACTTTTTATCAAATTAATATGTCCTTGCTGAATAAAAGTATTAACTTATTTTTTTTTAAAAACGTATTGAGCCCAAACTTTTGAATGCTATTCACTATTGCAGATGCAACTATTATTGTGATAATAATTTAGTTGAAATTAATGTATTATTAACCAAAGAAAACCCTTTTGCCATTTTTCCAAGAAGTGAACTTTTTCAAATTAAAGTTTTATCTATTTATCTCATGTTTTATGTTTTTCATTAGTGGTCGATTTTACAAGGCCAACAGTGATACCAAGATTTTGCGCATAAAGTACTGAATATGGTTTTAGAAATCATTATCAGCATTAAATTGTCTTTCTAAGAAGCACTTTGTTGCATGGCCTTGAGGCTTGTAACGGTAAATTACTATAAATGATAAAAAACTGTCAACCTGGATACCTTCCTGAAGGCATAATTGTATTCCAACATAAATGTTTTGTGTTTATTAAAACTTAAATACATTCATTTTAAAAATCCCTTTATTGAACTAGAAAAGTCTCTCTCTCTCACACACGCACGCACGCACGCACGCACACACACAAAGTTCAATCGCATTTGCAAAATAGGTGAATGGGGAAGATGGAAAGAAGGGGTTGTTTGGCATTAGAGGACAAGGGAGAGCAAGAAAGCTGAAAGAAACTGACTTTGACATGCCTCATTTCCTGAGCCTGTTTCTGCAGCAGAAATGTCGGCACTAATAGGTCCCGCAGAAATGCAGCAACCGTCGTGCAAATTCTAAGGGCCGGGGCTGAAAAGGGCTCGAGGAGAAGTGCAAAAAACCTCAAAGTTCCTGGAAAACATTCAATTTTTCTGATCGTGTAGGAGCTGACATGAAAATGTGCAAGAGGAAAAGACAACAGACGTTGCTGCCTTTAGCCGTGTTCATTAGCTGGTCTGTGGAGAATCAAAAATCGTAAGACGTGGACATTTTCCGGGCTGCATCTGATGTCTGGAGTGCAAACAGAAGCAGTTGTTCAGTTACGGCTTGACATACGGAGATATACTGTGTTTCAGTCACAAATACAAGTTGAAAGTAAGTGACAACTAGTTCACCACAGATTGCCTCTTCTCTCCTTTAACACCTTCCCTTCTATGGCCTTTACATCCCGTTACATCTTGTTCTGACTCCTCCCACTGTCTACCTGCCTTACTAATATAATTAACTGTGGCCTGTTCCTATGTTCTCTGTAGTGGGACAGCATATTTTTGTAGAGTTCTCTGGTTACTTAAATTAAAAACATTTGGTTAGGTTAAAAGTACAACAATAAGAAAAGAACCCAAACTGCCATCTTTTCTCATGGGCACTCAGTTGTTTTTTCAGCCATTCTGAAATGTGGATAGTCCCTCGCTAGTGACTGTCCCATAGACTGTAAAACAATATGGACGTAGTGTCCGTGACATCACCCATAGAATTCTGATGAGCCATTCTGAAGCGCAAAGTATGAACGAGCTGGCCGTTGCCATCTTAGCAGCGCGTCATCGCGCTTCACTCCCGGATAACAGAAAATGGGCAAACAGACAGCAGATAAATGGCTATCCACCTGTCACTCGAAGTGGCCACGCCCTTAATTATGCAGAACTTTGATGCTTTATATAATGTAAACGAATGAGTTATACAAAAATTCACCCTCCTCCAGGTTGTCATGAAGGGCAAAATTAGCCGTATAGACCAAAAACATAATTTGTACCAGGCTGTAATCATGTTTTATTCTGCTGTAAAGTTGGCCATTTTAACATGAGACTCAATGAGATTCTGCTCCCTTCTGGAGCCTGTCCCTAGTGGCCAGTCGAGGAATTGCAGTATATGTTACTTCCGTATTGGCTTCAAGAGAAACTGCAGGAGGTTGCCGCTTGGACTGTCTTGAGCTGTGAAAAATGTAAGCCTTTCAGTTGAGACTCTTTGCTTGTTATGATACGGAATATCCGCAGAAGTGTTACTAGTATCTAATTTCACAGATACTTTGTTTCTGTATTGATTCTATATAAAAATGCTGATACACTTTAAAGTATTTGCTTTGGCTCTTGGTTTAAATTATTTTGTTCCGTTATTATACTGCTTGTTTTCATCATAGACCGTAAAAAAATATGGACGACGCGACTTCATTGACTTCCGCTGACCAGAGTTGAAGCTTTCGTAGGCCTCACACGGCGCTGACATCTTGGGACAGAGTCAGCGCAGTAGAGAGCAGGAAGTAGAGGCCCGATTATCAAAAGCCCGCCCACACTCTCACAGATGCAGAACAATTCATTATGTTGGTGTGAAATAAACAGTTATAGAAATGTAGAAATTAAAGCTAAAGCTCCAATCTCCTCCCCAAAATCCCGAAAAAAGTCTGCTTGTGCCTCAGTGACAACTTCACTCAGAGAAGCCGTCAATCTCAGCTGTCAATCATGACGTCACACCCCCCATTTTATAGTATCAAATAACTAACTAAAACTAAACTTATTTAAAAAACTAACACTTGAAAAGAAATCGTGATTAAAAACTGGCTAAAATGACAGAAACTATCTTTAGGAAACAATTATTTGAAGTGTAATTTAATTGTTTAGTGTGTCTCGCGTGCATTCTAATACATGGAGAGGTGGGGTTTAGGAGCTATACTGGGACCAACCACCGGGGGGCGATCGAGGCGCGGAGGCTTCAGTTTCTGAGAGGAGCACTACAGGCTTGGTTTTCATCTGTTGACGTTGTACTCGCAGAATGTGGCGGTTGGTCGGTGTTGTATTTGTCCCGCCCCTCCTGCACTCTGAATGGACGGCTGGGTGAAAAGTGACAGTGATGAGCACTGCGTTTTGCTCAAAGTTGAACATTCTTCATTTCTCGGCGACCACGCTCAGCGCTCAGCGCTTGAGTGTGAAATACTCGCTCAGCACCTCGTTACGCTCATGGTGTTCTAAAAACGCGGAGCTCCCATTGAAAACAATTGAATACGCCAGCCAGCCGTGTGAAAAAAAATGTTTTGGTGGACATGCGGCCTTAAAGTGAAAGCACAAACATCATTTAAAGCAGAACTCCTTATAGTGAAAGTGCAAACTTCCTTTAACCCCATAACTGTCACCGTCCGGCTGGTGGAACACCTGGCGCTCTTTTTTTAAAAACTTTTTTTCGTATCATATATTTGAGTAATTATCATAAATTAGGTATCATTCGAAATCTTACGAACTCAAAATTCATGCTGTGAAAACCGTTTTGAAATCAGACATTGTGTTTCCATGGTAACTGTACTCTAAATTCTTCAACCGAGTTCCTTCCCTAGTGGGCGGCGTCATGTTTCATATTACAAAATGTATTTTAACTACTTTATAATGAAAATTTTTTCTAATCTTGACAAAACACATATCGTCGGAAAGGTCTGAGTCTCAAGATTCCATATTTGGTGACTGTTTTGTGATGGAAGTGCTATTTGGACAGAAATTTACAGGAAAATGCATAAAAAAAACAATCAATGGAATATGGACGACACCCTGTGGCTATTTTTGGTACAGCGCTTAAACAAAATCTCATGGTTCAATCTCAATTTTTGTGATATCAACTTCAAATTTGGAACACAACTTGGTTAGACATATGGCTTGGATTTATAGTAATTTTATAGTAAAAGTTTTTTTGTAAAATATATATTTTATGTCAAATAAAAATATTTATTACAGTATTTTTCATTTACAGTAAATTTAAACTTCCATAACCGTTTCATGCTTTCATATTCTGAATGCTGTCAGCAATAATCTGCTGAGTGTCTTCTTTAAAACAAGACCAAACATAGGTCTATATTCCAAAGCATTCTTGAATTACAGCCCTTTAAGTTTGGATAGTGCATTTTCATGTGTATTCTCAAAAAGGGGGATGACAGTTAAGGGGTTAAATCACCATATCACATAAGGTTTTAGTAGTATGATTATTCAAAGTATTTTAGATGGTTTATTCTTATATGTATAGTGTAATAGCAGGAGTGGGACTTAGCGAGCACCGGGAGAGAATGCTGCCTGCATTGAAAGCGTGAGTAATGCGTGAAGGAAAAAAATTAACGTTTATGGAGTTTCAGTGACATTACTACATTAAACGACTATATATAATGTTGAATATAATGTATAATGATGCAATGGGGGAATTTTTGTGGGCCCTGATGATAATACAATAATAATAATAATAGTAATAATAATATTTTAATAATAATAAAAAAGTAAAAAAATAACAACATATATTTATTTTGGCTTAAAATATCGCGATACATATCATATCGTGAGTTCAGTATCGTGTTTTATATCGAATCGTGACATGAGTGTATCGTTACACCCCTATAATATAACTAACTAAAGCTCTTGAAATGAAACACATTACTATTTGCAAACTTATCGGCACTTTATCTAATCACAAGTGATGAACTGGAAGTGAGATGGTGGGCTATGAATATTCAGAGATGGTCCTTTGTTTTCATCTGTGAGCTGAAATGATGCTGCGTCTGTCCCGTTTTAGGCTATTTCTGCATTGATGTCTAAAAAATACATTTGCACATTAAGAAGTTTTATTTTCATGGCCCATTTCACGTGCATGTATGAAATTAATTCATTTACAGAAGGGCTGGAGATTTTCACATAATTTTTCTGGTCCGGTTGTATGACTAACATGTTTATTCACGATTTAAACATGAGGCTTTCCAACTTAAGACCCACACAGAGACTATGTTCGACAAATTATGACGGCGAAAAATTAAGATCATGAAAATTACTTGGGAAAAAAGGAGAGGCACTGGAGGTGCACACTATCGAGGTTAACAAAGAAGAAAAACAAAAGTGAACACACTCAGAACAAACATTATAAAACATGCACATGGTAAAAACAGGTTTCATACCAGAACAATCCAGCTTTGGTATTATTTTATTTACTAATTTAAATTCACAGAGGAAGCAATCTTGTTAGCAAAACTAATTAACTGCCATTCAAAAGCAGCTGTGTATTTTAAAAAAAATTGGGGTTTCACTTTATTGTGATGGTCACTTTAACACGTTTTGTTGACTATAAGTATGTCAACTAACTCTCATTAGAGTGTTAGTAGAGTGGTAGGGTTAGGGTTAGAATAAGTTGACGTATAGTTGCAAAGTTACTTATAGTAGAATGTCTATTGGGGACCATCACAATAAAGTGTTAGCAGATATTAAGCAGACAGTCTACTAACACTGTAATGAGAGTTAGCTGACATGTAGTTGCAAAGTTACTTATAGTCAACATAATGTTCAAAATAAAAAATAACCTATAGGCTCATTGGAAAAACAGGCCTTTACCTACATTTTTGAAAAACTCCAAAAACGTACTTGTAAATACAATTTACTGCAGTTTCCAGCTAATAATGACTACATGCAGGTGGCAGTAAAACACCAACTTTATTCCTTTCCAAAGACATCATAATTAAAGGTTCAGATTATCGATTAATAAAGAATAATTTTCATGAGGTAATACTATTTTATGACCCCAAAACACGTTTACTATAATGCATGCTTTGTAAACTACACTGTAAAAAAGTCTGTAAAAATAGGGCACAATGTAAAACATGAAGGATTATTATTATTATTTTTTTTTTTACAGGTGTTTTACATGTATTTTGAATGATGCATTGCATTGTGTTGTGTTTTAGGGTTAACAGAAATTTCCGTAAAATTACTGGATAATGAGCAGTAAATTTTCCATTTCCATTTTCCATTTAGATTGTGACAATCTCATGACAATTAATCACAATCAATTAATCATATTATTTTTATTATAATTATTATGAAAAATACTGTAGTATTATGTTTATTTAAAACAGCAAAATGGCAATTTAAATAATAATTCATTATTTTTAGCTACAATAAATATTTATGATTATTCTTTTCAATTAATTGTATTTATTTATATTACATGAATTGCGAGAAAAAATGTGATTACTTTTTGTGAAAATAATGACAAACAAATCTAATTGACCATACAGATATTGTTTCTTAAAGAATAATATAATTTCTTGTTTCTTTCTTCTTTCATTTGTGTTCTTTTCATTTTGGTGAAATATAATCTGAACATGTTCTTGACAGGTTTCATGAGTTTCACCGGTTAAGTTTTTTCTTTCTTTTTCTTTTTTTTTTAAGGTCAAGAGGACAGTCAATTCCCAAAATGGTCCTTCACAACAACAAAAGCAGCAGAAAACCTCTGAGAGCAACAGCTCTGTTAATGCGCGTCTGTTTTTTTTTGGTTATCACTTCACATATGGCTGACCGTTATTGCCATTCAGTTTTGTTTTTTCAGATGCTTCTCTTTCACCTTCCAGCCTAACATAAAATTTCACCCACTTCTGTTCTATTATTCTCTATCTGTATATGCTTTTTACCTGTTGTGTCATTATTGAATTTGCCCCCGAGCAGAATATGCTATCACATAAAACATCTGTTCAGGTCTTCTTTTTCTTTTCAGCCTTATCAGGTCAGCATGGATAAACAGCAGATGCAGTTTAGCTCAAGGAGCAAATAAAAACTTTGAAAGGGTTCCCCGGAGGCATTATATGAGGAGAACACCAGATACAATATTAAAAGCATATTAATCAACTTCGGTAATTCTTTATTTCGATACTCCTCTTTAGACATTCTACTAACTGTAAGTAACTAGCAGTCATTAGAGTATTAGTAGACTGTCTGCTTAATATCTGCTAACACTTCATTTTGATGCTCCCACAACAGACATTCTACTGACTATAAGAAAGTAATGAGTCACTAATGAGACTTGGTGTGTAGTTGCAAAGTTACTTATAGTTAGTAATGTCTAAAGTGGACTACTGCAATTTCCCCTAAAGGCTCTGATGTTTAGTCAACCTTGTGTTTTATTACACAATGCTTCCTAACAACTTGTACTTCTTGCTAATTGTAGATTATGCAGAGTAAAAAGTAGATATATAATCCACCTGCTTAATTAAAACCCGAGAAAAACTCACTAACATGAAACACTAATGTGCCAGACAGCAGGCGATTAGAGGCAGTAGGTGACAGATTCATACTAAGAAGATTAATTCATTTGCTGTTTCCATATGAAATAATGCTTGTTAGAATAAAAATGAGCTTAATCTGAAATTGTGAATGGTAACTCGCGCTGATAAATAGAAAATACTTTCAAAACTCCATTAATACAAACAATTCAAAGGCATAAAGGGCAGTCCGGTGGGGTACACTCGAATATGAAACAACCCTACACAACAGTTATCAAAGCCACACGGGATTAATTAAAAACACAACAAAGCAAAGGCACTGTAGTACAATCAAGAGGACAAAATCACATGCACGAATGTTTTCCACATAGGACTATTGAGTCAAATGCAAATGAGTACATTATAAAAGGAAAAGATAATGCGTTGGTGTGCCGTTTGACAACTCGGCCGATTGCAAAAGGACAAGAAAAACAAATGATTACAATAAAAGTAGCACTCTCCCCTAATTGTTCCCTCCCATGCACAGGCACAAGCACACTAAAAAATTATGTATTTTTAATAACATGGGCAAATACTGCAGAGTGCTGTATGTTGTATTTACGGAAGAAACCAACAGGACTGCATGAGACAAATGTGTTGTATCTTCTTCTATCACAATTTAATCTGCAGAGACTACATTCGTAGGTTGATTCCTGAAGAGTGTAAACACTGTTTTTTCACATTTTTTCCCAAAACTTTCAATCAAGGCTTTTCGAGGCCAACATTCAAAGTTTGTCTAAATCTTGATTTTCTAGTTAAAAATGACAGTATTGTATTTCAGGTCATTTCAATATCACTTTCTTACACTACTGTTTAGAAAGTTTGATTGGTTAGTATTTTGTCCTCTTAAATTTGAATTATTACTTTTACTTTTACTCAGATAGGATGCTTTAAATTCCATTAAAGGGGTCATGAACTGGCTTTTAAAAAAAATGTATACTGTTGTCCAGGGGCGATTTTAGGATTTTCATTTTAGGGGGGCTCAGCCCCCAGTGAGGGTATGAAAAAAAAAAACACTTTAGTTTAGGGTGCAATTCTCACTATTAACTAGTAGCTTATTAGTATGCATATTAGGATATTGACTGTTTATTATTACTTATACTTTTGAAGCAAATATTAATACCTTATTCTGCATGACCATATTGTACATCCCTTAATCATACATTGTAGGCAGGTTTATAATGTAAGGTTTGGGGGGCATGGCCCCTCGAGAAAATGTTGATTTCTATGATCTACATGTGCATTTTAAGATGTTCTGAACGGCAAAAAAATGTGATAACAATAGCTTGAAAACCATGTCAGTGGGCAGATATGACTGATAAAGTTTTTCCATTTTTGTCAGTGAAGAAAGTAAACATATGTTTAACTGATATTTATATGTTTTATGAATAATTTTTGTGGACATGTTAATTTACTGAAGGCTAAAAGGAAAGCTAGGTAACTACATTTATTAAATTAATTCACAATATGCACACATTCATTACTAATCTTATGCCCATTACAAGCTGAAAAAAGTTGAGCTTTTTTATTTACTGAGAGCTACACATGGAATTATTAATTTACAATATGCACACATTTATTACTAATATTTCTTTGTTAATATTTCTTGTTTGTTAATTATATTATAAATGACATTACATAGGCCTATTTCAAATCAAAATGGCGAAATTAGAAAAAAGTGTATTAATTTGCTTGAATATTTTTGTCATTTGTTTAACATTTAAACTTAAAGAAAAGACTTAAAGAAGCCGCTGTCAAATATGAAATGTTTAGTTGACAGACCAATGAGGCTCAGATCGACGCACACACCTCTGCTTCTGAGGTGCGCTCTGTTCAACGCCGCTGCGGATTGAAAAACACACTGATTAATGCAGATTAAAAGACGGGACGAAGCCGCAGCCTCCAGCCAGTTTCATATGTTGGAAAGGTTAATCACACATTTTTTAGGGGTGCTGGACAGAAGTTTAGGGGGGGCTGAAGCCCCCGTAAAAAGGGCCTAGTGATGCCCATTCTGTTGTCTGAGGTCAACTTATGACGTTCATGTGTTTTTTTTACATTCAAAAACATCATAATGAATAAGTAATAGGCTATTTCCTGCCTTGGTTTTGAGGCTCTCTAAAGAAACGCTCGGTTTTTATGGACGTGCTGCACTGGAGACTTGGAAGTAAACGGCCACGGCTAGGATTGTATAAGATTTGCATATTTAATGAGCTTCAGCTCCCCTATCAGTACATGTGGGAATTGTTTTGAAAACGTGTGGGGAAACAGCAACCAGAATGAATCGCCCACAGCGCTCGCAAAATGTCTTTAATGCGCGCTGCCTTTAAATATCAAGTCAAGAGAGTGAACAACACACATCAAGAAAGGAATGTTATTTCACTATTTAAGACAGCCCTTCGTCAGGCCTTGCTTAAGTTTTGGTTGCCCGTCTGAAAAACACACAGCCCCGGGACGTTGGGCTTTGCGAGCACTGGCCCATACATGTCCGAGTTTGATCATCCATGCATTCATAATATTGGAATCCGAATGAAGCTTATGTGAGAAGTTCGAAGCTGTTTAGCTCAATGTAGGCCTATATCATCTCAGGCACGAGTCGGTGGGCAGGGCGGTGCTTTACTACAAGATGACGTCAAGGTGTGGCATATTCTGAGATCGATCGTTTGCTGGGCCTGGTGTCAATAAAAGCTTATCTTTGACTAACAAGGAAGTTTTCAGCTCTGAAACTTACAGGATATTATTATATTACCATGACCCTTTTATATATCAAAAGCTCAAGGGAAAGTTGATATAATATAATAAATAATATATAATAGTACAAAGGCCTGAAACACACATAATTCAGGATGACGCATCTTCCAGGATATTTCCTTCATAAATGGCAAAATGAATTCCTTGTAGGGACCATCACAAGTGCACATTGTTAACGCCTTGGAAGAGTCCCTGAGTTTCACATTTTTGTTTCTTCATTGCTATTCTTTTTTGTCTGTCATGCAAGCACTGGTCTTTCCTTCAGGCATGGAAATATAGTCACATTCGCTTGGTAATATTCATTTGATACCGCTAATGGTGCAGAAATAGACATCACTTTTAACCTTGACCAAAAAAACAAACAAAAAAACTTTTAAAAAGCAATGTAAGCATTTCTGAAACTTAGTTAGAAAGTTTTGCATTCACCCTCTTTCTCCCTTCTTCAGTGTGCTTTTTTAGTTATATTAGTACGTTCCATTCACATCTGAAGGAAGGCGAGGGTCAGTCCTCACTGTGGCCTGTCATTAGACTCGCATAGAAACAGTATTCATGCTGCTTCCCCTGCAGTCAAAAAGCACTCAATGCAGTCGCTCAGGAAATGCCTGACCTGCCTTTCAGATATTGCTTTGGAGAGAGGAGGTTATTGCAGCCCCATTCTGTGGATTAAGTGGGTCTAGGTCTAAGTTACTAAAGCCTCCTCCTAGGGGTTTGACCCATGGGGCCACCCAATTTCTGCGTATAGTAGACTTAAAAAGCAGAGAAAGAGAGCAAAAGCGAGAACAAGCGTAAAAGCTTCAGCAGATGAATGCATGTAGTAAGAAACTACTGGCTTTTTATCCATGTAGAGTAGCAATAGAGACTTGGTGGTTGCAGACTGGTTAAAGAAATTGCTCAAATTTAGATTAGAACACTGAGCTATACACTCACCAGCCACTTTATTAGGTGGTCTGTTCAACTGTTTGTTAATGAAAATATATAATTAGCCAATCACATGGCAGCAACTCAAAGCATTAAGGCATGTAGACATTTCAAACTGAGCATAAGAATGTGGAAGAAAGGTGATTTAAGTGACTTTAAACGTGGCATGGCTGTTGGTGCCAGACGGGCTGGTCTGAGTTTTTCAGAAACTGCTGATCTAATGGCATTTTCCAACCCGTTCTCACTCCCATGGCGTCAAAATCTGAAGCATGGTCAAGTGCCTTCCGCGTCACAATGAAGACGCTAAAGTCACCCCTAGGCGTCATTTTTCGACACGCAGGGTGCTTTATTGATTTCAATGAGAACACAGATGCGTTTGGCATGGGAACGTTATCGTCACACTCTAAAAAATGCTGGGTTAAAAACAACCCAAGTCGGGTTGAAAATGGACTAACCCAGCAACTAGGTTATTTTGAGCAAACATTGGGTTAAACAACGCTGGGTTAAAACGACCCATTCACTGGGTTAAAACAACCTGGGTTAGTCCATTTTCAACCCAACTTGGGTTGTTTTTAACCCAGCATTTTTTAGAGTGCATGATGATCATATATTGGGTTATGATTTTGCCATTATGACATGTTGGAGTGTGATTCACAATTTAATCAGCCAGCATAATTTTATTTACATTTATTTACACTATTTAGACAGTTTGAACATGTAACCCAAACCCATCCCATCACTAAACCTACACTCTAAAAAATGCTGGGTTAAAAATAACCCAAATTGGGTTGAAAATGGACTAACCCAACAACTGGGTTGTTTTAACCCAGCAATTGGGTTGTTTTAAGCAAACATTTAACCCAACCACTGGGTTAAAACAACCCAATTGCTGGGTTAGTAAATTTTCAACCCAACTTGGGTTATTTTTAACCGGGATTTTATAGAGTGTACCCATTTGTGTGTTATATGATATAAAACGCAGGATATAACAGGCAGATACGACTGCATGCACAATTTATTCAAAAAGTACAAATATTCCAGGTGTTCCGAGGCCAAATGATTAATTGGTGTAAAGAAAATCCCCAAAAGCAATCAGCACCTCCATCCGCCGAAGATCATGCACACATTAAAATTTCAAAAATTGCCGCCCGAAGAAACAGATTTCATAGTGAAATTGCATTTGCTCTCGTATGTTTCGTGACCAATTGCGTCATTACGTCAGATTTGATTGTAAAATGTCATTGGCTCTTGTGTGTCTTGTGACCGATTGCGTCATGCTAAAGAGTCGTGTGTATTATTTGAATGAGATATGACTGACTGAGTGTGCGCGTGCTTTCACGGAGCGGCGGGATCATCATTTCAGCGATTAAAACATTTAGATCAACTCTGTTCTTTACATGAAGATATCGTATGACTTCAGAAGACTTAGAATGCTTAGAATTGATACCTTTATACTGTTTTGGTCAGTTTTTGCAATAAATACCTGTGATCGTACTTTATTTGCCTGTTACGTGTTTTATATTGTTTAGAAGTGGGAAGGTTTAGGGTAGGAGTTGGGTTAGTTGCTCCAAAATATAAAAGTAGCCTATAAATATTCACAAAATCATGTCTGCTTTTACGAATGCAAAGAATTAAACGCGTCTTGATCTGACGTATTGGGAAAACAGCTGAAATCAATGAAGTACCCCTGCACGTCGATATAGTGACACCTAGGGGTACCTTTAGCGTCTTCATTGTGGTGCGAAAAGCCCTTGACCATGGCTTGGGAGTGAGAATGGGTTGCATTTTCACACAACAATCTCTAGGGTTTACAGAGAATGGTCAGAAAAAGAGAAAATATCCAGTGAGTGGCAGTTCTGTGGGTGAAAAAGCCTTGTAGATGCCAGAGGTCAGAGCTGATAAAAAGGCAACAGTAACTCAAATAAGCACTTGTTACAACCTAGGTCTGCAGAAGAGTATCTCTGAGAGCAGGAAGCAGATGGGCTACAGCAGCAGAAGACACACCGATGACAGTCCTGTCAGCTGAGAACAGCAAACTGAGGCTACAATTCACACCGGCTCAACAAAACTGGAAAATAGAAGACTGGAAAAAATATTACCTGGTCTGATGAGTCTGGATTTCTGCTGCAACATTCATGGTAAGGTCAGAATTTGGCGTAAACAACGTGAAAGCATGGATCGATCCTGCCTTGTATCAACAGTTCAGGCTGCTTCTGGTGGTAATATGGTGTGGAGGATATTTTCTTGGACACTTTGGGCCCCTTAGTATCAATTGAGCATTGTTTAAACGCCACAGTCTACCTGAGTATTGTTGCTGACCATGTCCCTCCCTTTATGACCACAGTGTACCTATATTCTGATGGCTACTTCCAGCAGGATAACAAGCCATGTCACAAAGCTCAAATCATCTCAAACTGGATACTTGAACATGACAGTGAGGTCACTAATCTCAAATGGACTCCACAGTCACCAGATCTCAATCCAGTCGAGCACCTTTGGGATGTGTTGGAATGGGAGATTGGCATCATGGATGTGCAGCCAACAAATCTGTAGCAACTGTGTGATACTATCAGAGTCAATATGGACAAAATCTCAGAACAATGTTTCCAGAACCTTGTTGAATCTATGCCAGGAAGAATTAAGGCAGTTCTGAAGGCAAAACTATGTAACTGATCAGGGTCAATGTATTTTTATGAGCACAACTGACCTTACAACAATTATGCAAACATTATACAAAATAAATCAACCAAGCAACTTAAAACTGCTATGGCTTTCAAAATTGGATTCAAAACTTTTTTTTTTAAATGTTCATTTGAAGTATACCGTATATCCAAAAATCATGCTGTCATCAAGATATTCCAAAGCCGTATGACTTTCTTTCTTCCGTGAAAAACGAAATTGGTGCAAAATTGAAATTGGAGTTAGCTCTTTTATTAAATACAATAACTTACTTGGAGTAATGTCAGTTGTGGGAGGCATATTATTTAGTCACATGAGTCACTTGAGGCATTTGAGGCAAAGTCATATTATTTTGAGACTTTTCTCTCAAACGGTGATCGAACTAGAAAACATATTTTCCAAAGTTTGGTCAGCAACAAATATCTGACTGCTTAAGATAATGGTATAAAAGCTTTTCACACATTTCTTAGTGGCAGCTTGGACAATCACAATACCCTTTATAGAGATAATGAACCAATGACTGAAATACTATCCTTCAACTAAACACAATTTACAGCAGATGGTTGAATTTAGAGTGAACCTCAGAGTGGAGCTTCAAAGGCTGCCACTGAGTGTTCTTTATCCCCTCTGGCTTTGATTTGGAGTAGTTTTCTTTATACAGTGCATGATTACACGAGCCTTGATCACACTTTATAACGTCAAGCAGTGAAATGGCTTCTATATTGCACTTTGCAGGGTGATTGAGGGAGTGACCTGACTCTGGGCTACAGAGTAGCACTTTTGAGGATTTTATTGGCCCAGGCCTCTTCTCCATTTGTCATAATGGGGCATGAATTCGGCTTCCTTTTGTGAAGTTCATGTTCCATTCCACTCAATGTGATTCAAGAACATTGATTCATTCTGTCTGTTACCGGAAAGTGATAAAAGCCTGTTACAGCTTGTTTGTGAGTTGGTTTTGGCTCCACATAAACTTAAATGATGTGCACAAGCTCCAAAAAATGACACAAAAGAACTATAAAATTCATAAAAGTACATAGGGTACAACAGGGCTTAAGGCGCACCTTAAGAAAAAGCAATTATTTTCACTATTCCCAAAGTGTATGATTGCAGAAAAAAAATATGTTTGTATTGAACATTGATGGAGCAATAGATTTTGTGTGAAAATAAATAATAAAAGTGGTTAATTTTATTTATATATATTTTGATAAATAAAATAAATAATTTACGTTCAAATAAATAAGCTGTCATTAAAATATGTTAATATAAAAGTGTATTTAAAAGACCCAGAAACAAAATTATTTTAAAAAAGTAAAGATTCTGAGCAAAGATTCTGAAAGTAAAAAAGTAACGATTCTGAAAGCTTTGAAGGATATCCCATAATCATTTAATATAGATTTACAGTAGTGCCAATCAATTATAGTTTATTATATTATATGATTAATATCATACTTTAAATATGATTGTTTCATTATAAATATGGTTATTATCTCTAAGGTGGACATCAACTTAATATATGATATTTAAAATCAGAATCTTCCCATGTCATGTCAACAAATGGAAAAGTCACACAGAAATTTGCCCCAACAACAGGGGCACTTTTTACCCCAAATACCATACTTTTACATATTCTTCCGTTATTGAAAAACTGTTGGTTTAATTAACTTGAACAAAACTGAAAATCATTAAGAAGACCTTTGTCTTACAATATAAACATTCATTTTATTGATTCTCATTTGCTACTTAAATCTGCTTAAAAAAAACAAAAAAACATCAAATATTAGATGCAGAATCAACATTGCGTTGCTGCCCGTGATCATTTCAAAGATCAGACAAATTTCCACATGCATCTTGAAAATCGGATGCTGTTTTAGTTCAATCAAATGAGGGAATTAATTAGTTCAACGTGGCCAGGATTTACTAAAACGAGAGAACGAATTCTTAATTCTTAAATATTTTGTCTGTATGTCATGGTGCCGTAGAAAAAGGAGTAATATTTATATGGCAAATATAAATCTAATATAATACAAACAAGACATTATCTAATTAGGATTAGAGTGATTACATCAAATTGAAAAAAACTTGTTTAAATTAAATATACTAAATAAAACTAGAAAACACACTGATGTACATAACTTAAATTGTCTAAAAAGACACAAGAATGAAGCTGTTCACTCAAACTGCGACCGATTCGTACGTATTTGTACGAGGTGGCTAATTCGTAAAAATTGTATGAAGCTGTACGATTTGTCTATACTGCAGTGATGGTTAGGTTTAGGGGCGGGGTTTGAGGTTAGGTCATTCATACAAAACCATACGAAGTGAGCTCGTACGAATTTGTATGAATTAGCCACCTCGTAAAATATGTACGAATTGCTGTGAGATCGGGTTGTCACTACTGTAACTAAAAGTAGTAGTAATTGTTTCATTTCTCCCTTGTCCTTTTTTTTTTTTTTTTTTTGTCTGGAGCCCTGTACTTATGTTTTTGTCCATTCAATGTTTGTCCTCATTCATTTTTTGGTATCAACATTTTGCCTTGCATCTGGTGTGTTCAGCGAAAGAAAGAAAGAAAGAAAGTTGTCGCACGTATCTGTCGTCAAACAGAGCCCTGCCCTCTTCTCCATTTGTCATAATGGTTCATGAATTTGGCATCCTTTTGTGAAGTTCATGTTCCATTCAACTCGAGCGCTTTGATTCTTTCTGTCTGTTACCGGAAAGCTGGAAAAGCCTGTTACAACTGAGTAGCTTTGATTGTTTGTCAACCGATTTTGGCACTACAAAAAAACTTGAGAAACAATAATGGCACACGATGCGTCATGCTGCATTCACTCCTTTGGAGCCTTTCTCGGTTGCTTGTTGACAGGGAACCGGTAGAAATAATTAAACTGTGCTCACCGAATCTATCTAAAGTCACATTTTACTGTGAGAGGAGCTTTACAGCAAGGTTTTGTGCATAAACGCTGATCAAATACGAAGACGTTCTTTTGCCCTGCCGGTTATTACATGACTGTAAGTCGGCTAAGAGCTGAGAGTTTTATCCAGGCTTCTGATGTCTTTCCTACGGCCCATCAATCACGCGGAACTAGATTAAAAATGGAAATGAACAGAGGAAGGCAGAAATATTCATCTCTTCTAAAAAGGGCTAGCGGTGATTACATTAAAAAAAGGTGTTAGTCCTGCTTTACCTTACAGTTGAGGAAAAAGACAGGAAAACTTAATCCGCCTTTAGAACATTAACATTCAAATTACATGGACGCAAGTTTCCTGCTTAGCCCTGGGAACGCAGGAAAGAAAAATTGGACTGCGGAGATTCATAGAGACTACACATGACAAAATGAAGAAGTTTGCTCTGCGTTTTCGGACTGGATGAAAGCTTGCAAGATGCAGTACGACTTCATTCAAACATGCTCTCCATATATTTATAATATGCATAAAAAGGGGAGTTAATAAGAAGGCTTAACTGAGTGATTACATCTGCAATTTGCAACAGTAAAACCCCTTTTTAATTGGTATTTATTTCTTTAGGATTCACGCCGCATGCTGTTTCTTCTGTCAAACAGCCCCTGTAATTATTCTTTTCTTCTAGTTTTGGTATTGCTTAAGTGATGTACATATTCGGTGAGTGGGTGGAGGTTGTGACAAATTGTCATGTACAGTCATAAAATTTTAAACATTGAATGTAGTAATACATAGTGGCGTTCTTAAAAACGTCTTTAAAATTGCCTGGATGCACAGATGGTAGAAACATTTAAGTAAACAGAATAGACTAAATGAGGTAAAGAAGTCACCATGGCTCTGTTCCAAAACCTAGTGAGCTGCCTACATATGCATCATGTGCGTTTCAGACAAATTATTGTTGTACTTAGTATTAGGCAAATTATAAGAGAAGGCAGTCCCAGATGGAACATAGGCCCAATGGACAAACATACCTCTGCCTACATTTTTGCTCCAAAAACATATACACTGTAAAAAATAATACCCTATATCTACTCAATAAAATTGTGGCAACAGATTACAAACAATGTTATTAATTAAATTCAACAACACTTAAAAATTGAGTTAGAATTAATCAAATGAGCACATTAAAAATCAACCATTCAAAATGAGTAACTGCAAACATCACACAAAATAATTAATTACAATTTAAACAAAAATATTGGTTTCCTTGGACAAAAAACCCAACTATGCTAATGAATACTACTTAATTGAATTGTTTTGATTTAACACAAAATTAATATGGTTTTATTATTTTTAATGAGTGGATTAATTAAAATAATTTAATTAAATCATATTGCAGGTATAAATAACAGACATAGACATCAAAGATGAATTACAAACTCATTTTATTGCCAACAAGTCAAAAAATGTTTGTATTCTCAGTGTGAACATTGACTATTCTTTACCATCAGAACTGCATTTTTTTCCAATTACATTTTAAGGCATTTAAATTCACACACGATGAGTGCAAAAAGTGCAAATTCAATTTTTGTGTACAAAATGTTCAAAATACACAATGCAGTTTAACTGTTTAAACATAAAATGGATATAAAACAAGGTTTCCATTTTGTCTGCACAAAGAAGAAAGTGAAACTTCTTTTTCAGTAACATCGAACCACAGAAAAGATACTAATAATCTCATTTTAAAACAGCAGAGATTTTAACAACTGGATTTAGCTAAACGAATAACAATGACGATTTGAATAAATGGACTTAAAGGGTTAGTTCACCCAAAAATAAAAATTCTGTCATTAATTACTTACCCTAATATCATTGGATACCCGTCAGACCTCCGTTCATCTTCAGACACAGATGAAGATATTAGTGTTGAAATCCGATGGCTCAGACAGGCCTTCATTGACACCAATGTCATTTCCTCTCTCAAGACCCATAAAGGCACTAAAGACGTCGTTACAAAGCCCATCTCACTACAGCGTCTCTACAATCATTTATGAAGAGACCAGAATTTATTTTTGTGCGCACAAAAACTAAATAACGACTTATATAGTGATGGGCCTATTTCAAAAAGCTTCGAACTGTTATGAATCAGTGAATCGATTCATGATTCGGATTGCGTGTCAAACTGCTGAAATCATGTGACATTGGCGATCCGAATCATGAATCGATTCACTGATTCATAAACCATCACTATATAAGTCGTTATTTAGTTTTTTGTGCACAAATTATTCTCGTCACTTCATAAAGTTATTGTAGAACCACTGTAGTGAGATGGGCTTTGTAACGACGTCTTTAGTGCCTTTATGGGTCTTGAGAGAGGAAATGACATTGGTGTCAATGAAGGCCTTTCTGAGCCATCAGATTTCAACACTAATATCTTCATCTGTGTCTGAAGATGAACAGAGGTCTTACGGGTGTCGAACGACATTAGGGTAAGTAATTATTGACAGAATTTTCATTTTTGGGTGAACTAACCCTTTAAACAAATAATCTCGTTTCCAAACAGCAGTGTAAACTTTTGCTATTTGATTTTAAGCATCAAGCTTATTTAAGACAGCAGTTTAGATCTGAGGGACTGGACTCTGTTTGACAGCTTTGAACAATCCAGCTCCAGGAGAAGTTTCTGGAATACCTCAAAGGTATACTTTAGATGCCTGGGATAATGGAGATTCAATGCATATGTCAAACCAAGAAGGACACAGCAAGCCCTGGGAACACCTTCAAGGCCTGTGAGAACTTTCACGCCTTCAATAACAATTCCAGTGTCCTTTGGACTGTCACTTGAAGCTCCTGTTCGGGTCACAATTACTGCCATCACAAGCTGTTCAATTCCTGTCTGTTCTTCATTGTCCTGCAACCATAAACAGCAGTGAGACTCAAAACCTAAGAAATACTGATTAAAAGAGAAAATCTGAAACGCAACTTGTTTGATCAGTATTGTAAGATAAAAATAAAGTCCAGTCAACAATATTATGGTTAAGTAACCAACAATAATTTATTTAAATTCACACATTTGGTATATTGAAATTAAGTTTGCATACGTTGAATTCTTTGATGAGATCTCCTGCACGTTCCCCAAGGAATTCTGTCATGCAGCGGATGACCACCTCTCTTGTCATATCAACAGGACAATGTTCATCCTAAAAGAAATAAATTAATTAATAATATCTCCTCTAAGGGCCATGACATTTACAAAACTTGCTCTAAACAGTGCTAAACATTGCAACACCCTGGACAAGCTAACCAATCAAAATCAACCAAAAATAAAATGTTAGATAAGTAAAATATGTGAAAAATATTTTTTTCCTTTTAAATTTACTGAAGAAAACCAGATTAAAGGGTTAGTTCACACAAAAATAAAATGACATGTACTCACAAACCCTTAGATTAAATCTGATCCACACATAGGCAGCAACGACATTGCACCTTTAAGGTCCAGAAAGGTACATGGTTAAAGACCATAAAGACATGGTTAAAACCGTCAACGTGACTACAGTGGTTCAACCTTAATATTATGAAGCGACAAGAATACTTTTTGTGTGCAAAAACAAAACAAAAAAAATGACTTATTCAACAAATGTATGATATTTTCAACGCAGAGCTTCAGTGTTTACATCCGAATGGCGGCTCAGTATTGTACAGCTCTAATACTGAGCCCACTGAACACATCAGTGGACTCAGTATTAGACTGAAACACTGAAACTCTGCAATGAAAATATCATAGCATATGACAGGACCATCATGTGACCGTCTCATCAATGGTTTTAACAATGTCTATAGTACTTTTCTGTACCTTAAAAGGTGCAATGTCGTTGCTGCTCATGTGTGGATCAGATACCCTCAGATTTTGTTAAAAATATCTTAATTTGTGTTCTGAAGACAAATGAAAGTCTTACAGGTTTGGGACTACAAGAGGGTGAGTACTTAATGACAGAAATTTAATTTTTGGGTAAACTAACCGTTTAACAGATACCTCTCAGCCTTACATAGAATAACTTGTAAACAAATGGCTTGTGTGCTTCACAATAAACTTTACCTTCAGTAGTTCCATCTCAGTTTTCAGTCTTTGTCCAAGTGATCCTCCTTTGGCACGAAACAGTGTCAGCAGCTTGGGAGTGTGAAGATCCAATGAGGACATAAATTTAGGTTCCAGCTGCACGGTGGTTATTCTCTGAAATTCTGCAGTCACCTGAAATATGGAATGACAGAAATGTTTACAGAAGACACTTAATACAATATGTCTCTAAACATGACTGCAAACTCACTTGAGAAGGTTGAAACAGGGCTGGCCATCGTTCCTTTATATCTTGCACACTTGGACATTGATTAATGATTTCATGTCGTCGGTGTGCAAATGTTTTGTTCATCTTTTCCTTTATCATCTTTTCATTGTTTTTTTTTTTCATTTCTGAGACCAGCTCTTCTCTCTCTTTTTCCAAAGTCTTCTCATCTTCACCCACTGGGTAAGAAGGCAGGTAGTTCACTTCAGCTCTTCTTGGCTTTTTTACATTTTTTGCAGACTTTCTTTCATCGGGATGTTTGTGTTTTAGAGCATTGCATGTGACTTCAGGAATGTCAAAACCTCTTAGTTTTGTACGGTAGTTAGCCATTTTATATTTAATGCTTGTCTGCCATGCATAAAGGCCTGAAAAGCTACCTTTATCTGTCAGACATGGGTGTGCCTTTATAAGGGCTTCAGCTACAGAAATAATCTGAAGGGAGGATGGATATGCAGTGTATTTGAAAATGGACTGAGCCAGCTTTTCAAGTATGTCTGACTTGACATTTGGGGTTGTTAGCACGGTCCCATCTTTTCTGTAAATGTCATTGGCTCTTTCAAGAACCATTTCAGTCTCAACAGAGAACTGTGGAATGGTGAATTCTTTTGGCCATGGCTTCCTTTCTGGGCTGTTGTTTGGTGACAGGATGACTGTGCTTGCAGATGAGTCCGTTGTGTCAGAGAAGTCCTGTATGGTAGTACACATGGAGGTGGTAGTATCAAGGCACTGCTTTGTGATATCACTGTCAGGAAAGCCTTCGTTGGGTGAAAACAAATTAAGGACTATTGGTGCGACAGTCACAACCTTTATGGTGGATTTGTGCTGAATTTGAGTTGTGGCGTGAAGAGTAAAAAAATCTTCAAAATCTGAATCCATATACTGAAGGCTGATTTCATCAGTAATATTTAAAGCCTGCTTGACAGCGGAGTGCAACTCCTCCAAGGACTCTGGTATTCCATATGGCAAAGTTATCTTCTCTATCCTGTGGTCAAAGATTACCCTGAGGGCTGCAGAATCCATGATTGGTTACCTAAAAAACAAGAAACAAGAAAAATAAGTCACTAACACTAAATCAGTACAAAGTTTTTAAATAAGAGTTGTCTTGGACAACTGCAGTTATAAAGTTACTCACTATTATGCTAAACTGCAACAAATGTGCCTTTTCAATGTAACCATGTGCTTTCCTTCCACAGTATAAGATGCCAATGGATAGTGATCTTGAAGGCTATGGTGATGAACAAGAATCAATTCCCCACTGCTTTCTAACAGAAAAGACCTAAAATGCTCCAGGTACCAGGCACTGAGTTTCTTCACAATGAAGTAGAGATTTGTTTCCAAAATCACTGTCTGTACAATCTCAACAAAATCAGGGAGTCCTCCAGTGGAACCATATGGCATGACCATTCCAGTAGAATACCGTGTCCCAGAGTAAGTTACAGCATTTGTCAACTGTATGCTGGTTAGTTGAGGGAACAATTCCTTAACAGACTCTTGGATTCTACCATCTAGAACTTCCAGAGGCACAGATGACACTTTGCTGACACTTAGGGCAGACATACTGGCATTTCTCTGCCAGTGGTAGGCCATCATCATCTGATGCTTTGTTGAAAGTGACAACAAAACATTCTTGAAGTTACCTGTGAACCTGACTACTCGTTTAAAGAACCTATGTTTGGCCTCGAAGCGCATAGTCCATACACCAACTAGAGGACCAAAGGCTTCTATCAGAGCAGGGTAGTGCTCCAGATAGTGGTGTTTTGGTGTCAGTTTCAGGTTAGGGAAAACTTCTTGCAATCTCTGACGGTGCTCTGAAATTTTGAAATCAAGATAAGCTAGACTTTCACATGTGTGGACAGGAGCCAATGTGAGCTCTACAATGTCTTTCAATGTCATAAGTATTTGCCATGCTGGGTCATCACAGGGAATCCTTGATCCAATAAGCAGTGGCAACGACCTTATGAGTGCCCAATTTTCATGAGCATTTCCTCCTATGCTACAACGACTTGCAAAATTTTCTGGGATGGGTTGGGGACGGTCAACAACATCTGAAAACTTGAAGGGAAATTTCTTTATCAGGCCATTTAGTTCTGACAGTGTCAGATACCTCTTGTTAATGAAAACAGAAAGGCAACGTGCTAATTCTGAAGGAACTATGCCTTCAAAAAGGTCATGAAGTATGTCAGGAGGATATCCTGTAACAAAATGAAAGTGACTCAGCTTTTCTGTCAGTGGACAAGCTGTCTTGACACCATAGCAATGTAGTAATGTGGGATTTTCTTTTATTGTCTTGACATGCAATTCATGGGCTTCTTTTGTTCTCTTTTGAAATTCTTGTCCCTGCTTTTGACAGTATTCAGAATGTGGTCCCAGGCAGAACCTGCAAATGTAAGGACCAGTAAAACTTTCGACAAGTCCAGCAAGAGAATGTGCAGCGAGATTGTCAGCTGCAACACAATATACGGTTCCTTTAATGTTTTTTACAGCACTGGGCACAAAAACTCCTTCCTCTTCTAAGACAGAAAGATCTTTCAGAAGTGGCTCTAAAATAGCTTCATAACCAAATCTTTTAACATCCACAGCTTTGCAGAGAATGCTTAAATGTATCGCAGTTAGTGTGGAGCGCACTTCAGGTGGTGCATTTGCGAGTACCCAGTACACTCCTGTAATCTTATGTTTCTTCCGTGATGTCCCTAATGGGTTGCAAACTTCAAAATCGTCGATATAAAGAATTAAAGAAATTCTTGGTTCTCCTGAGAAAAAATCATTGTTCTTGAAATGTGTCCCATTTTGATATGATTCATAATGAGAGGATGTGCTGGGTAATAGTTTCAAAACAGCATCTGCAAAATCTTTATTGGTCAATATATGCTGTAATGTCCGAAGAAGGGGCACATACTGAAAGCTTAGGTTGTCTTGTGAATCAAGAATGTATTCCACAGGCTCTATGATATCAAACTGTTCCTTAAAATATTTTTTTCTTTTAAATGAAGAACCAAAGGGCCCATTTACTCCTAGTGCACTGCTTAAAGGGTGTGACTTGCACAGTTCCTCCACCAATTCAGTAACTATGTCCTCTTCAACAGCACAGCTGTACTTCTCCAAACTTCTATGAACAACTTGTTGGATAATGGGAGCAGAAGCTGTGCAAATGAAATTAAGCTCCTCCACCAGCTCGTCAATGCATTTACTAGAAACGTTGTAAACACTTTCCAACTTTAAAAGAAGTGAACCAATTGTTCTAATAATTTCTTTTGAGGCATCTATTGATTGATTTGGTCCGGTGTCTTCACAAGTACTATCATTCACGATCAAATCAGTTTCAGTTAGTAAAGTTTGATGTTTCCCAATTACATCTGGCTTAAAGTCCTCAGGGGAATGGGGGTTGTGCTTTCGGTTTTTGTGAGTAAAAAATGTCCCATATATATTTGTCTTAAATGCACATCCAATAAATACACACTCTGTGGTTTCGTGACTCTTCAAATGATTCCCAAGATGTTGAAAATATTCCTTTTCACTGGTGTATATACTTGAGCAAAGCACACACTTAAGAGAGAGGATTACTTCTGGCTTCCTAGCTTCATCTTGTGTATGATACCTTGACAGATGTGTGCGGAGAGCAGTCCACGTTTTAAAGGAGCATGGACAATCCAAATGAAGACACGCCAATGAGGTTCCAGATGTCCAATGGTGTAATCTGTAATGTTGTAGGAGATCACCCCTTGTTGTTGAATTATACCTGCATACTTTGCAGCGCCATTGCATTGCACCTATTAAAAAAAAATGCATGAGTACAGTTCTCATTTTAACAGGAAAAATAACACACACAGTATATGTCTATACTGTCACTTGATCAATTCCATCCTCGCTGAATAAATGTATTCATTTTTTAAGTCCCCCCCCAAAAAAAACCCCCCCAAAACAAAACAATTCTTACCCAAAACTTTTGAACGGTATAGTACAAACGCTTTGTATTTCAGATAAATACTGTTCTTTTTAACTTTCTATTCATCAAAGAATCCTAAACATTTTTTTTTACACAACTGCTTTCAATATTGATAATAATCATAAATGTTGCTTGAGCAACAAATCATCATATTAGAATGATTTCTGAAGGATCATGTGACACTGAACACTTGGATACTTTTGATGCTCAAAATGTAGCATTGCCATCACAGGAATAAATTACATTTTAAAATATATAAATTTAAATAATATTTCGCAATATTACAGCTTTAAAAAAAAAAAATTATAACAAATGCAGCCTTGGTGAGCAGAAAAGAAAAAAACATTTTAAAAATCGTACTGTTCTAAAACTTTTAGTATGCGTGTATATGTCTATATGTGTATGACTGTCTCACTGCATGACTGTACAAGAGGAAGAATCACAGTTTATAATTTTTAATAACAATTCCAAGTCTCGCGCGAGAACTCCGGTCTGGCGCACGTGTGATCTCGCGTAGTTTACTTGTCACATCACACGTGTTGGGAAACGTAGTTTGCGCACATGAGCACATGAGTTGTCGACGATTGTTCCTCCTGTACAGTCACGCAGTGTGAAACCCTCTGTCTCTGATCCATCATGCAGTGTGAACACAGCAGTGACTGAATGCTACCCCAGATAGTCATGCAGTGTGAAAATCGTGCATTGTGAACTCAGCCTATCATGGGCGCACAGACAAGAAAAACGATCGCAGTCTGGAGCTCTGTTTACAGTTAATTACTTCAGCCATTAATCGGTGTATGATTTACTTTATCGGTGTACCATACTTTAAGTGCAACACCCGAGTTAAAATGTACGGAGCATGTCGTGTTGTGCTTCGTGAAAATGCAACTCTACGGCCATTAACGTTATTAAACATGATGTTTCTCATTCTCCATTACAGTTAAGATGGTAATCTTAACACATTTAGGAATTGAACATATTATTTAAGTTAGTTAGTTGCCTTATTTGTCAAGATAAACGTAACGTAATTAGATACGATTAGACTACGTTGCACTAACATAAATATATATCGTTATATATTTAAAATGACGTTCTTATTACATCAGACAACTTGGACAATTTATAACAGGTTTTTAAAATATAAATTAAATAATAGTCCTTACCTTTGTCAGAAATCAGTCTGCAGCGAGGAACTCCAGTGCATGTATGCCTCGTGCTGTGAGCTGCGTAAAGCACGCGTTTTAACAGGAAATGCTTCTAAATTAAAAACAACTCATTTGTATCATGTTGTATTAATTCAATATTCTCTCTACTTTAAATTATTCAAAAAGAATAGCTAAATCCTTAACAACCACATTTAGTAGATTTTATTCCAGTAATTTTTAATTAATTTCAATGCAAAAAACTGTCAAAAAATCAAGAAATTAATTTTGTTAAATAAAGTTTACATATTAAATTTCATGAAATCTACAAACCCACAGATTGACTTTTTACAGTGTACCTATACATACAGTTCACCACTGTTTCCAGTTGAAGTGAACACTAGCGGCCATAAAACACTAACGACTTTTATTTTCACACTAAGTATCCTTGCACAATACCTCAAAACACTCTCAGAAAAAAAAGGCAGAGTGGAGGTACAATTGTGTTCCTTGGGGAACAAAACATATAACTGTACCTGTAAAGGTACACAATTATTCCTTAGGGTACAATAATACCATTGTTTTCCTCTACTTAGAGGTAGAAAAATGTACCCTTAAGGGTTCCACCAGAGTGACATCCACTTGTACCTTAAAACAGGGGTTTTCAAACTGGGGTCCGGGGACCCCCAGGGGTCCTCCAGAAGGTTCTCAGGGGTCTCCAGAAAATTTCAGAGAATAAAAAGACAAAGCAAAAATGGATAAAGTCTACCAAATATTCTAACGGTTTCATTTCTAAACGTTTCACTCCTTTCTTGCCGTATACATTCCAGTTTGCTTTGTATCTTTCTAGTGAGTTTTTCTCACTATAGTCCCCTTTATCTTGCTCACTGGGGTTGTAAGGCAGTTTTCTTAACACAGTTCATACGCTGCTTGCATACATTTATTGTGAAAGTTGCTTATACAAATAAGTTTTAATTGAAAATGTTTTTCTTCTTCGAGTTTATACATCCAACATTAATAGCCAATTTAAGTAGGGAAACAATATGTTGTATTCATAATGTCACCACTTACTATTTATCTAACAGTTTAAATGTTTTTCCGTACATAAAAATAAATGGATTTTAGGAAGGGGGTCCCTCATAAAGGTTCATCATATTTGGGGTCCATGGCATCATAAAATTTAAAAAACCCCTGCCTTAAAAGGTTTCTTCCCAGGAACAATTTTTTTCCCTCAGACCTGCTGCTATCTCCGTTTCCATCGCGGCCTAAAGTACTGTGAAGATTAGTCCGGTGACATAGGACTGCGCACGACTTTCAGAGCCAGAGCCCACTGGATTTCATCCTCCGCAAATAAACTTAATAAAGCCTGAACCTCGTCGTCGATCCATCGGTCGCATTTTTTATACTCCATTGTTGATTCGAATAGCAAACAACTCTTACTGAGTTGACACTAAGTTATAGTGTCAAACAGTATCTTTAAGACTTTTTCAGGTGAGAATGTACTTGTTTAAAGATTAAATATGTGGTTTATTTATAAAGAGAGCACCTATTTGACAATTTTATCAGGCGTTTTCGGAGTTGTGAGATCCAGCCGATCACCGGGTGTTCAGTGCTTGTTAACCCCGCCGAGAGCAGCCTTTCCTCGGCTAGTCCTTCTGACGTCTGCCGCTGGCTCTGATGTCTCTGAGATATGATTCGTCTTGTGAAGATCTAACGGCCGATCTTTGGTACCCGAGGAGCGCTCTTGATAAACGGCTAGGCTCTTATAAAATACTGATTTTACCGACACGGCACATTAAAAACACGACATTGAGTGATTAACTCCCGTCAAATCAGTCACGACGAAAATAGTCTGCGCACTTATTATGATATCTACGGTAATCTGCAGGAAGCGCAAAAAGACGGGCTTTGAGGTGTTTTTCATTCAGCGAGTCTTCAGTAATACCTTTCAATAAAATAACACCAAATAACACCATTTATTTTCTTCTTAAGTAAAAAATTAAGATGTTCTTAAGAAATTATTTGAGAACTTCTTAAGAATTTTTCAAGAATTGCACTTAGTAACATTCTTATGAACTTCTTAGAATTTATCTCAAGAATTTTCTTAACTGCTTTCTTAAAAAAAATTCCGTGAATCCGGCCCCTGGTTTCTACAACTTTCACTGAGGAGAAAACATCTTCCTTTCAATTTTAAAGAAATAAATATTTGACATGTATCGTGATAATTATCGATATCGACTGACTTTTTTTATCGAGATCATTTTTTGGCCATATCGCCCAGCCCTAATTTAAATGTTGGAAACTTTTGGGATAATTGTAAGTACACAAGTCAACAAAATATATATATAACATTGTTCTAGTGACGTTTAAATAAAAAAAAATCTTACATATTGTGCCTTTAAGGGTCTATATCTAACCTTTTCTTCTGAAAGTGTAAAAACCCATCAAAGATGGCGGACACACTAAGAGAAATATGAATTATACTTATCCATTTAATACCAAAAATGATTTACAAAAACAGTTAAATGTAATTAAACGTTCATATTTTGCTTATTAGAATATTACACAGTTAGCTTAGCAACATGCTAAAAACCAAACCCCATTCATTGAGTGTTGCTGCCTTAGAAAGCAGCTGCCTTGTGGACAGAAAAAAGCAAGGCAGCTCACTAGTGTTAGAAACAAAGCCAGTGTGTGCAGTTTTCTGTTAGTGTGCTACTGTGTTTACTTACAAAAGACGGACTGTTTAATAAATTTGTCTCTGTTGTAAAAATGAGTCATGTTTGTACACTTCCCTGTAAGTGCCTGTGCGTATGTACATTGGTATGTTTTTGTGTGTGTGCAATAAGGTGTAATGGAACATTTGTATGTGTACCTGCGCTTCATCTGCTGACAGTCCAATTTCATGGTGTGTCTTGCCTATTTTCACAAGATGTTGGCTCCTTATTGAACAATTCAAATTTGATTTGCGAGGAAAGGATGCTAAATACTGGCTAGAGTTAAACGGTCGGTGTACATAAGGAGCACACCAGCAGCTCAGCCCCGGCGCGCACAGAAACCTCGTTCTGATATAAATCAGGCGACTCATCCAGGGGGAAAATGACTTCTGGGTTTCGGCTTGTTTGCCTGGGGCTTGAGACAATACGCAGATGTAGATAACACGCAAGCCCCAAATAAAGAAGATATTACAATTTGTAAGAGTGTTTTGTTTTGCTCCTTTCTTATTTGTTGAGTAGTGTTTTTCTCTCAGTATTATGCGGCTGTGGGCTGTTTCGATGCATTGGCGCTTCTAAGGGGAAATGGGACGAAACCGCTAAACCATCAATCAATGTTTTTCACTTGCAAGCATCAAAGTACATATCTGTAAGCAATTTTGTACAGTTGCTAGTTTATGCCGGGCTTCACAGATCAATGCTGTGCTACTTTTTTGTGGTAGTTTTGTAAACAATTTACTTTATTCTTTGTGGATTTCAACTTTTCATTCGCATTCACTGCTTCTTTCTCTGCCTCTCGATCTCCATTTCTCACTCTTTGAGTGTACGAGGGTGTAAATGTGCAGTGATGTACTGTAGTGTACTGCTAGCAAAGGTCAAATGACACAAGAAGTAGAAAAAAGTACCAACATTGGTATAACAACATGCAAAAATGGCATTAACATAGCGCCATTTCCAAAGAACAACCTATGGTATATATCCAAAAAGAAGTATAATGGTACCATGTCAAAAGCACTATGGTATTTGTACATTTACTATGGTAATGTCATAAGGTTTTTTGCACATTTAGCAATGCATTAGAATTTTACTGCACAATGGTATCGCTCTTTACAACGACGGACCAATAATGGTAATTAATATGATAAGCCTTTTGCTTCACTACATTATCAAACAGGCAATAATGTGTTGCTAATGTTAAAACATACCAGGATAACCTGGCTTCTCTTGGGACTCTGCTTCATAGAAGTCATAGTTAAGTTAATAATATGCTAAATCCCACCGGCACATTGACATGATTGGTTACAAGGTAGTTTCTGACATCAGAAACACTAGCGATTTCAAACTGCGTTTTTGAATGTCTTTAGATCACTGCAGTTTTAAAGAGAAAATACTCAGCAATGGTGTTGACTTATGAATTTGCACATGGTTGGTCTTAATGCATATTAAAAACACCACATAGACCTATAAACAACATTAAATTGATTTCCATCACAGGAGTACTTTAAATTTTCCAGTTAATTACCAATTACCTAGTTTTAGTTAAAGGTCCCATGGCATGAAAATTTCATTTTATGAGTTTTTTTAACATTAATATGAGTTCCCCTAGCCTGTATATGGTCCCCAAGTGGCTAGAAATTTTGATGGGTGTAAACCGAGTTCTGGCTGTCTTTCTCTGCCTTTGAGAAAATGACAGCTCAGACGAACTGATCTGGAATTTTCCTGTTATGACGTCATACCAGGAAAGGTTACATCCCCTTCCTCTGCTTTGCCCGCCCAGAGCATTTGGAGAAAATGGATTCAGTGTATGTCAGCACAGGCTTTACAAACAGACTTTACGATATGGATTCGACAGCACCGCCACACACAGTGAGTAACAGTGTTCATTAATGCCTGATCTGTGATCAGGAATTTCTGATGTGCAGCTAATCATTCAAGTTCACTCAGACTTTCTTTCTAGTTCGTTTAATGATCGCCGTCTTGATGCCCTAAGCGTAATGCATCAGTGAATCCAGCCAGTGACTAAAACGATCGTTTCTGTTAGTAGCATGAAACAAATCCGTTTTTTAAGTGATTAAACTACAGAGAGCGATCAAAGAGCACTCTTTGTAATGTTCAGATCTGTCAATCACACGTCACGAGTGTATCTGCACACTTGCCCAAACTGCCATTATAATGAATGACGCTGTTATGCAGCACAGCAAAGCTCTTACTGTATTCATATCGACGTCATGTTTGCTGTTAGTTGTGGTGAAAGTATTTGTGAGAGAAAACGCGTTGCAATGACGAGATCACTGCATTCACGCCATCAACAGACTGTATGTCTACTCAATGCTCATCACTGCAGCTTTTCAAGTGATAGGAATAGATCATAAAATAATGCTATAATCCACACTTTGACGATTCATTATTCTCGACAGCTGTAATGGTACAAAGTACGTTGAATAAGGTGGAAGACGACAGAGTTGACGTGACTGGGACTGTTTATTCAGAACTCTCAGATACAAATAAGCTTGCGCTAACAGCACAGCGCTCTCAACAACTCAGTACAATAAAACATCCTCCAGCTCTCCGTGGTTCACGAGTGCTCAGTCAGTCTCTCTCTCTCATGCATGCAGTGTGTGCAGTGCCTCGCTAAACCACGCCCCCTCCGCAACATAATCTAACACTCATTTCAAATGCAAAGATGTCAGCCAATCACAACAGTGGGGAGTTTTCACTGAAGTCTCACAGCAGACACGCCCCTTGAAACAGGGCATTCAGCCAGAGGGGTAATAACAGTATAGAAAAAATGCCGCAAAAAAATTATGACATTTTTTGATGGAAAAATCATACTAACAATATAAGTACACCTCAGGAAACATTATAAAATAATAGAAAAATGCCATGCCATGGGACCTTTAACAATAACAACATTGCTTTGCACATGTTACCATAATAATACCATGTTTCTGATAATTTACCATAGTATTACCATGGTTGTTTTTTTGGAATAGCACCATGTCTTTTGAACATTCACTGAAATATTACAATGATGTTAATATATTACGATATTGGACATTCACCATGGTAATTCCGTGCTATTCTATGAACAGTAATACATTCTATTGACATTTTCATCTGTTTCAATCACTTTACCACAGTAGTGCCACAGAATGATTTGTAAGGATACCCACATCCAGCAAATAACAACACACAAACACACACACACACTCACACACATCCTGTCACACCATGCAAATATGCTGTTTTCCTGAATTTCATGACAGCCTGCCTCATGTCAGCAGTGGAACAAATTGGAGCAATCATCCGTTGTCGGCTGCGATGCGATGCTAGGCTTCGCAAATTAGCCTCCATTAGCATAATGACCCTGGCGGGAAAAGACAACGGCCCCCTCACGCCATCACTCCCAGCATTCACTGGGTTGATGTTTACACCGCCATGACACCAGCCCCTCATTAGCACATTTGTCTTAGTTAGGCCAAAATTGGCAATGCTATCGTTGCCAGCAAATGTTTCAAATGGAAGCTCATTGGAGCGTGACCAATGTGATGTCACTCATGATAGCATGATGGAGGCATAGAGAAAATTGACATTAGCACTCAGGTTTATGCCCCTCTAGGCATTTGTGTTTGCGTGTATATCGTTTGTTTCCACATTTCATTATGAATGTATTGATGTACCTCTTATCTGCTGTATTGGTATTGCAGTTACGACACACATAGGTTAATTACGGCCTTCATGTGAAATATACCCGCACATGGATGGATGTTTACACGCATCTATTGGTCTTCGGTTGACTTTTAAAGACCTTCTGGCATGTTTATAGCTTTGATGTGCTCTGATAGGGCCATCTATTGCCTCTTTGTCAGAATCTTTCATGTGATGTATGTGCGTGTCTGGTGGCTTTGGGCTATCGTAGATTACGAGGTGCTTTCTTTAGATGCACATTGACTTGTCTTCGACCTCGTAACCTTGGGGAATTGATGTCGCCCAAGAGTGTGCATGAACGCCTGCTGTGCTTTAGTACTTCGACTTTCCAAGACAGATTTGAGCCTTATGACACACATGCTACAGATAATCAGTTTTCACAGAGGGTTGTATTGATATTCGATTACGGTAATGTTACACCATTGGATTGATTGTGTCAGCTGGTATTATTCTCAGATTTTATACATTTTATTGATCAAAAGTATCATCTCAGTCTACAAATGCTAATGTAATCTTCGGAGGAGATGTAAAACAGCTGGAATAGTCAAATGGATAGTCCATCCGAAAATAAAGATTCAGTCAAAAACACTGTGAGAAGATATGCAAACAGCATTGTCAATTTTGAGCGAACTGTCCCTCTAAGAGTGTCACTTAATAAAACCATTTTAATTGCTATAGTCTTTAACAAAGACATGACGGATACACTGTTTCTCCTTGGCTTTTTATGCATGGCACTAAGCAAAGTTGATTAAAGTTTTATGCCATCTGAAAAGTATTGGGCTTTTTGAAGCTTTGTGTGCGATCACAGGCCCCAGCTTTTCTTTTTCTGTGAGTGCTTCATTAATCTGTTGACATTGATGGAATCGTAAGAGCGAGGTCTAATTTACACTCCAGCTGGGGAATTTTACACCGGACGAGAGAGCGAGAGAGAGAATGATGAGCGTTTTCCACTGCTCTCACTTCTTCTGACTGTTGTTTTCCTCGTCTCACTCTGCGGGGCAGAATCTCAGAGACCATGGGGGAAGTCAAAAAGCTATTTTATATATATAAAAAAGTCATAACATCTGGTCTTAAACATAACATCCGAGATCTAAAATGTATAGTACATTTGTTATATAAAAATGATCATACTTGATGAATTAAGAAAACAGCTTTAATTTACCATTAAAATATATCATTAGGATACACACTCAAATCCATTAGAAATATATAGTCATACTTAATTCATTAGAATCTCTCTCTCGACTGAATTTATGTTTATTGTAATCTTAAAGACCTACACATTAACTTCTCGATTAACTAAGATCGAAGATAAGTTTTCATTTTTTCAACAGTCCATATTATATATTATTCAATATTATAAATTAGTCAATACATTTGTCAATATTTAATTAAAATGTTGAAGATAACATACGTTTATCCAAACTTTTGACTGGTAATGCATAATAATACACAATGTAAAGCATTGTGTACTCTCTCTCTGTGTGTGTATGTGTGTGCGTGTGTGTGTACATGTTTTTCTATCCCGATGGGGACTTCAATGCACACAGACTCAAGGGAACTTGTGTCACTGTGGACCTAAATTGAGGTCCCCATGAGGAAACAAGCTTATAAATCATACAGAATTAGTTTTTTGAAAATGTAAAAATGCAGAAGTTTTGTGTGATGGATAGGTTTAGGGGTAGGGTTAGTGTAAGGGGATAGAATATATAGTTTGTACAGTATAAAAACCATGGAGAGTCCCCACTAAGATAGTAAACCAGACATGTGTGTGTGTGTGTGTGTGTGTGTGTGTGTGCGTGTGTGTGTGTGTGTGTGTGTGTGTGTGTGTGTGTGTGTCATTGTTACAGTGTAACTATATTCAATACTGAGTAATATTAATTAAAACATGCACTTACTGTACGGTTAGGATTATGTTAGGTTTAGGGTTAGTTGCATGTAATTATGCATCATTTAATAGCTATTGCTATAGTATGTATCATGTGTAAAAGGGACACTATAAAATAAAGCATTTTTAATTTATTATTTAAGACATCAAGTTGATCTATTTTTCTAGTCGTCATGAAATCAAAATTGAAGTTTTTTGGCTTATAGAATGAATATGTTAGCCTTACTGGGATCTATAAGCTAGTGTGCTGCTATACAATGGCACAATTCGTATTTAGAAGATATAAGCATTCAAAACTTAAAGTCTCTCATTTCCGCCAAAATAATTGGTTCATATTGATGACATCACTCTGCACTTCAGCTTCTCATTAGATTTTCTGTCCAATCAAGAGTTCTCTAGAATCTGAAGGGTTCCGCTCTCTACACTATAAACAGACGCTGAAGCTGTGGCTAAAATCAGTCACTTGTACACACAAGTATTATTTTATACATAATGAATGGCACATATAGGGGGTAGGGAACGATTCAGACAGTGTAAATATGATTTCCATTGGGGCGAACACAGTCTGCTCGGATCCAGAGACACAATAGCAGAGAGCAGATCATATGCACGAGTCGGCACAGAGCACAAAACATATCGGACCCATTTGAATTGTTCACAAAATGCTATATTTTTAAAGCGATAATGGAGAATATTAGGAGGAGAAACTTTTAGAGATTAGGAGGAAACTGCGGCTTACTTGCTCTGGCCGATCTATGATATAAACTAATCGCTGATCGATACGTCCCGCCCTGTCTTCCTGTTTCAGTGGAAATTACGTTAACACATCGAATAATGCTGCGCGTTTCAAGGCACTTCAGTGGGCCTTTAATGCATTCTATTTTTCTAAAGATCTCTAAAAATCTAATCTGGAGTAGGTTAAAAACTGTTCCCACTAATTATCCACAAGAACATAAAAAGCTATGGTAAAGCATTCAAAATGCATTATGTCTACCTTTATTTTGGACTATACATAAAGGCTACAAGTCAAGTGTTTCTATCACTTCTTAAACAGTACTTCAGAATGAATTCCATTTGATTGGAATTGCTTTCCTGGAAATTAGCTGAAGAGCATTATGCTTCAATTGAGCACTGGCACTGAAATGACACTTCTCGTGGCGAGACTCTCAGCGTGCTGAACCGTCATCAAGCACCTTTTTGAGACATTTATAGTCTTACAGTATTGGCAGGGCCTGTCAAATCTCCTTAAAAAGCAGTTTATAACTAAAGCTCTTTGTTCCCCAGTGCCTGTCTCATCTCTGTGATATCCTCTGGATGTTTTTTTTTAGCCAGCGGACCATGGAGCTGACAACTCTTGTAGAGCAGCCAGATAAGAAGATAAAAAGCTTGTTTTTCAGCGGTTATAAATTGCTCTGGCTAGGATCAGTGGCGCAGGGCTTAGAGATATATGACTTGATAGAAGCTTACTTTTATATCCATCACAGAAGCTGGAGTGTTATGTCAGAAGTGCTGAATTATAATGCAATGATAGACGCCGAATACATCGGGAGCCGTATGGAGCTTTAAGGGCCCGTATCTCAATGTGAATATGGTGCGCTGAAAGAGCGCGTGAAGGTTTGTCAACCGACTGAAGCTACTGTAGAGACACATTCGGTTGAGAAAAGAGCGTCGTTTATGCATCCTAATGGTTTCTTTTATCTTTCCCTTTCCTTTGACTTCGGTATGAACCGACCTTGGATGAGGAAACATAAAGAGTGATGGAACATTAACCAGTGTTATGCCTGTCTTAAAATATGGCAGGATACGATACAGTCAGAGCTGGCAGTTATGCAGAGAGATAGGATAAAATAGAATAGAATAGAATAGAATAGAATAGAATAGAATAGAATAGAATAGAATAGAATAGAATAGAATAGAATAGAATAGAATAGAATAGAATAGAATAGAATAGAATGACCACACAAGGGGCCTTATCATACACCCGGCACAATGCGACGCCAAGCACAACGCAATTGTTTTTTGCTACTTTCAGCCCAACGCAGTTATTATTTTCACATCCACCGCCACGTAATTTAAATAGCAAATGCATTTGCGCCCATTTGTGCGCCCATGGGTGTGCTGGTCTGAAAATGTGGTGTGTTCAGGTGCATTGTTGACGTGTTGCTATTTTGAGGCAACCATAGATCGTAAAAAAATATGGACGACGCGACTTCATTCTCTTCCGCTGAAGAAAAGTGAAGCCGCTGGAGGTCCGAATATGGGTCTTACATCTTGCGCAGATTTGGGACCGAGTCTGCACAGTAGTGACCTCGGGACCGGAGTCTGCACAGTAGAGACCAGAAAGTAGAGCCGCAATATCAAAAGCCCGCCCACACTCTCGCAGATGCAGAACAATTCATTACGTTGGTGTGAAATGAACAGTTATGGAAATGTAGAAATTAAAGCTAAAGCCAATCTCCTCCTGAAAATCCCAAACAAATAACTAACTAAAACCTAAAAATAACTAACTTATTTAAAAAAAAAAACGAACACTTGAATTGAAATCAGCGTGATAAAAACTGCCAGATGACAATGACAGAAACCATCTTTGGGAAAAAATTATTTGAAGTGTAATTTGATTGTTTGGGCGATCGAGGTGCGTAGGCTTCAGTTTTTAACATGAGTACGGCAGGCTAGGAGGCAACTGAAATCGACTGCGCCATTAACCAAAAAACCTGGTCTAAAGTCAATTGTGCAAAATGTTTTTTGTTATTTAAAGGGCATGTTAGTAATATGCGCCTATAGAGCCAAGTTTCCACCGCAGGAACTTTCCCCAGGAACTAGGAACTTTGGGGTGAACCAGGGTCTAAATGAAGTTCCGGGTAAATATTTCCCCCTCCAAACGGCCCTGCTCGCTAGGTAATACTTTTTCAAAGTTCTGGAAATTTCGGGGGTGGGACTTGGGCGCTGAACATGCTGATCGGTTAAGCTCACGCAGCATTTTATTTTAACCGGCATTTTTAGAAGTCTTGCGAGGTTCGTTCTGCCTTCAGTTAATATCAGTCTTGCTCTTTCTGTCCGATGGCGCGCATTCGTCTCAGCAATCGCACGGTCAATGTCCGTAATAGCTGATAATAACATACTGTGTCTTATTTTAAATCTAGCTTTACGATATTTCAGAATATGCTTTAGTATCAGTGCTCGTCTCTTTTCCGCCGTTTTGTTAATTACATATTTAGTAAACCAATACATAACTAGCAAAAGCAGCGCTGCTTGCATCTCCTCCATACTTGTTATTGTTGCAGACAGTATCGCACAACAATTATTATTGTCCATCGCTGACTGGGAGGAACAGCCGTGTGCAGTCCGACGTCTCTGGACTAATTTGCCTAATCTTCGCGGTACTTTAGACCGCAGTGGAAACTCAGACAGTAGCAGGTCTGGGGGTAAAAAGTTCCTGTAAAAAAAGTTCCTTGTACAAATTGTTCCAGGTAATTTCGGTGGAAACGGCTTAGGAGGGTCCACAACGCGCATACACTTTGCTTATTAAACACACAGGGCAGCAGCACACAAACATAAAAAAATAAAAAAATTAAATAAAGGATTAAAATGTAAAAGATTATTATTGTTTACATAAATATAAAAATGCCTACATGTCATAATGGATAGTTATTGCATGAATCAGAATGATCTATTTGCAGTACTGATGAATGAAATTGGCTAATTATTTGACCAATCGTGCCAATACACGCATGTATTTAAACTGACTCAGGTTGAGGGTGTATATTCCGCCATGTAAATAACAAATCCACCATGGCGCAATCGCAACTGGCTTTTAAAGGGAATGGGAGATGAGACTCTGTTTGGTTTATTGCACTTCATGCCCAAAACACACCCATGACTCATTAAGAGAATAGGGACAACCCTTTTAGACCATGCACCGACCATTTTTCCCGTCGTTAAACTAGCAAAAGTGGATTCGGACAGGCCCTAAACGCACTTGCGGCGTGTGCTTTAGACCATGCGTTCAGATCGTTAAAATAGGTGTTTTGGAGCAGATCCTACCCTCTATTTACCGTATAATAAAAGTAAATGAGGACCAGGTCTCTCAATTTTCAAAAAGAAAAAGGGATCTTTCAATTTTGCAAAGAAAAAAAGGTAATAAGTAATTGACAGGGTTGTACAAAACTCCTTTGCTTGATTTTAATTGATGGCAGATATTTAATAGTTATTATGCCATAGCATACATTTTTTATTTAAATTATTTGTTATTATAAATATAGAATAAATATTAAATATGATATATTGTTAAACGTTATTTATAAGAAAACTAAATGCAATTAAATTCTGATCTTTTATAGTTATTTCTATGATTAATAATTTCAAACATATTATTATTGTATTGATCAATTATATTATTTTTGTCTATTGTATCTTTTAATATAATATACTCATATTCACTTGTTTTTATTCAGACTAGACATTTAGTTCACTGCTACTCTGAATATGTACATGCCTATATTTTGTAGCTACTTCAAAAGCTGAGACATGCTATATTATTTTAGTTTTCTGCTCAGTGTGGTATCCTGTCTAATATGTGTGGTATTGTATCTTGCTTATTAAGTTTCACATGAGATGGTCATCTTACCTGGAATTAAGGTACAGTTGTATTTGCATGAGGTCTAGACATGATGGAAATACTTATTTGTGCTGCTATAGTTCTGCTTCTTAGGTAGCAAAACCACAATGCCTATCTACTGTATATTAGCATTTTTACCAAGAGACCAAAGCTGATTCTTAGAAGATATTTATGATCTTGAACCTTCTGTATGTATAAATGATTTACATTTCTGTCTCACTTTTTTTGCTCTAGCATCTCGCTCATAGGGCCCTTCTCCTCTTCCTTTACTCTTTTGGCAATATTATTTTAGATATTTGTTTAAAGACTTGCTTATCTTTACTTTGTTACTTACTATTAAAAGCTGATTATTACTTACAAATGTCTCTATAACTATTCATTTTTATTATTCATTTTATTCTTTACTTGTGAATAAAAATAATTCTGATTCATCCCTTCTCCGCCTGACTGGATATCATTGCATCAACATGCTAAATTTACATTTATTTCAGCTGTACAATGTAGCAGTGTGACCACTGGTAAATCAAGAAACAGTTCAAGCCATCTTCAGCAAACACATTAAAGCTGCAGTCCGTTAACTGTTTGCGCTCTAGCGGTTAATAAACAGAACTGCATGCGTCTTGCGGAAGAACATTGCAGCCGGAGCTACTTCTCTCTGTTTATGTTAATGGCGAGTCATGCAGGGACTGTGCTCCTCCGCCGCGGTTCCTACCAGCCCGGTCTGAAATAGTCCCAATATAAACACTTATAAGTGTACCATAATGATTCAGGGTAAGACAAAAACACGATTCATGTTGTACATTCTCATTATATACTTTTTGTAAATCTTGAACACAAAAAAAGTTACATATACATCGTTCTTACTTAGTGTAATCATTAACTGATACTTGATGGAGACACGATTTCGAGGGAGGACCTAATTTGTCATGACACCGGCACAGGATGAGAGCTTATTAAAGGATTAGTTCACTTTTAAATAAACTTTTGCTGATAATTTACTCACCTCCATGTCATCCAAGATGTCCATGTCTTTCTTTCTGCAGTCGAAAAGAAATTAAGGTTTTGGATGAAAACAGTCCAGGGTTTTTCTCCATTTAATGAACTTCAATGGGCTCCAAATGACAGTTTCAGTACAGCTTCAAAGGGCTTTAAACGATACCAAACGATGAATAAGGGTCTTATCTAGTGAAACGATCAGTTTCTGTGAGAAACCGAGCAGTATTTATGCTATTATTTTACCTCTTTGTGAGGTCAAAATAGGAGCGTGGTCATAGATATATCGATCGTAGATTCCTAATTCTATTGATCCGTACAATCGCTAATGAGGTATCTACGTATACATCTATGACCACGCTCTATTTTGACCTCACTTAGCGGACGTAATGGCTGAGCTCAGAGATGATCACGTTCGTCTGAAAAGAGGTAAAATAATAGCATAAATACTGCTCGGTTTCTCGCAGAAACTGATCGTTTCGCTAGATAAGACCCTTATTCATCGTTTGGTATCGTTTAAAGCCCTTTGAAGCTGCACTGAAACTGTCATTTGGACCTTGAACCGTTTGGGGCCCATTGAAGTTCATTAAATGGATAAAAAACCCTGGACTGTTTTCATCCAAAACCTTAATTTCTTTTCGACTGCAGAAAGAAAGACATGGACATCTTGGATGACATGGGGGTGAGTAAATTATCAGCAAAAGTTTATTTAAAAGTGAACTAATCCTTTAATTACAAAAACGATTGTTAAAGGTTGTAACAACGGAATACTTTGTGTTTGACATTAACATAATAATCACATAATCTGTGATTGTGTAGTGCAATGTATTTATAGCAGACAACTGTGACAAGCATTTATCAAATTTTGAGATATCTAGCACAAACAACCACTGAGTTACCAATGCTCAAACAAAAGGTGTCTCTCCTATATCTATATATACTTCAAATATACTTCAGCTAAGCCATCATACTCTTACAACATCTATATGGCCTACACTTGTGTCTGAAAGTTGTCTTAAAGTTAGCTTAGGTAATCCAGTTGGTGTGTATGAACCAACATCAAGGTAGAACAGATGACTCTGTGACTTCTGACCTTTCCATTACTCTGGCCGCAGCAGGATTCTCAGCCCTTAGTCCTGTCGCTGGCGCTCCCTTTCATCTGAGCTCTTCTGCCGACAGATGCTGCCCTTCTGAAGACGGACTCTGAGGCTCAGAGGCTGAATGGACAATCTCTGAAGTGTCTCTTTAGGTGAATCTTCACACTGTTTCACGAGAGAGATCTGGACAGGAAGTGCACTGCTGCCAGGAGAGGAGAACATCTCATGAGGCCGGGTTATGTAACAGGCTCACAGAAGTCTTGAGTTAACTTTGAATTCAACATGAAGTAAAAATGGACCTGCTTTACTTTCTTACCACTCGTTCCTGTTATTACAGTGCATTATTCCAAAGCAAGACAAAAATGTCTTCATAATCTTATTTTCCTTCCCAGACACCTTTAAGACCACAAATCCAATTCATTTTCGGCAGATAAAATCAACTTCCTCCCTATGTTTTTCTAGTTGAATATACTATAGTGTTTATTATTAAATAAATAGTTTTTTGATGATACAACTATAGCAATGAAGATGAATTCTTCATAAAGATCCAAGTGGCTAATGGCTAGTTTACTCAAACTGTACAGTTAATGTTATGCATTTTGTTAACTAGCACTAAAGTACTGACAAAAAGTAATTCATATATACATAATTAGAAAGAAAAAATCTGCAATGAAATTAAGTGACTCTTTGGTCAGATTTATGTATACTGAAATAATATGAAGCACCAATTAAATTCAACATTCCTCATTAACCAGATTCCTCATTTGTTCAGCTCACATATAAAAAGTTAAAAAAATGTTCTCTTATACATAAGCTACTAATTAAAACATTTATATATATATATGAGTTTTATCTCAGTGCAAAAACCATGTTTATTCAAGTAGGCTGTATGGTAATACAAGCTTTGTTATTGTATATGCTTTTAGTACAACCTGTTTTGTGACCTTCTATGATTGTGTATCTAAATAGCATGCATTGTGTACATGCATTTGCATTAACACTTATGTCTTCAGTGAAATGATTTAAGTGCAGTTATTTATGTAAGAGGCAGTTACCTGAAGTATGGAGACAAGCCAAGTGCTTGATTGACATCTTGAGTGCCAAGAAGAACACTAGAATGCAAATACAAGAACACTGCAACAACTGCAAGTGCTGTATCACATCAATACCAGTGTCGTGCTAGATACAGGTCAAGCATGGAGAGCCAATTTGTCCAGTGCCGGAAAACTAAGAAAGGCTGATTACTAATTCCAGCACACAGAGGTAGGCTACACCATGCAAAATATGTTGTTAACACGTTTCCATTTGAAAACGTTGGTTGGTCTGAGTATTTAAGGAGATGTTGCAGAAGGGTCAGGGCACAAACCTTTACACCGGTCGGCCCATAGCGCTGAGTGTCTTCTAGATACTCAGAATTATGTAATTTTTAGAAGTCAGGTATCCATATTTTATTCTTTACCTCAGAGCATTTGATGTTATGTATGGATTATCTTTGAATTGATTATGTAATTGACATGATACATTTACCTGACTAAGGCCGGCTACACACTGCAAGCTTGGCGTGAGCGTCTCAGCTGTGTGGCGTGTCCGTTTTTATTTCGGCTCCCATGTTAACAGGTTGGAGCTTGCACACTGCCTGCGTGACCCGCGCATCCACGCGGAAAACGCGTGCATGCTAGAAATAGAACCTACGCCTATTTTACACGTGATACACAAGCGTGTAGGAAGCGTTTCAGGCAAAATAGAATAGGAAAAGATGTTTATATGTCATTTTGACACGACTACATATTAATAAATGACATTTTGATGTTTTAAAGTCTCTAGGTTTTGACATAAATGCAGATGTAATTGTAATTCTTAAAAAAATTATAATAATTATCGATTTTCAAATATTGCACCTGTCAATACAGAACAAAATATTCTGTAGCCCATTTGGCCGTCAATACTGCCAACGTTGTCTTTGCTGTATCAGTAGGCTATATATTTATGTTTAACATGACATTTATGTGGAACATGGCCTTTCACTACATCACCTAGCAGCAACAGCGCTGCGTCAGACACGTTTCTGGTGTGCAAAGACATAGAAAATGCCATGCAGCCGACATGCAACAGAAACGCTATGCTCACGCCACGCTTGCAGTGTGTCGCCGGCCTAATAATAAATTGTTACACTGATTTATTCTGACTTACTCTGGAATTATTAACGAAATCACTAACTAACTAGCTAACTAGCTAACTAGCTAACTAGCTAACTAACTAACTAACTAACTAACTAACTAACTAACTAACTAACTAACTAAGTAGATTATTAACGGGTATAATTTCAATAAAGGATTAAACAGAATAATTAAATGTGTAGTTAAACTATTAAATATAAATAATAACCAATTGGCATTCTAACCTAAATGAGAGATTATGATAAAATGGAGTCAGATAAAAGTAAACTGGAATGAAATCCCTTTGCCTAGCTGAAAAGACTGAACGCGCAAGAGACCTTCACCCACAAATCGTAAGCCTTCATTGGGACGAATGGGCGGGCCTTACAACCCCAAAGCAGAAAATAAAACTATTTATTATAAGGGCCATCGGTGAGCATCTGTTGAGCTTGTTTTTGCTGTGTGTCCTACATGTCGGCTATAGTCATAGATCATAGTCATAGATTCAGCATGTTGAATTGGTGTCGGGCTGTCGGTGAGAGAGAACTCTGATTGTTGTACAGAACTCTCTGTTCATCATCTTTGTTGAACAACATTCCAATCAACCAATCAGATTGGAGGTACAAGTTTAGGCTTACAATCAGAGTTTGGTGATTTTACATCAGTGTTACTCACCTATCATTTCCCACTGATTTTAGGGAATGTTGTTCCAACATCAACATCCTGATTTTGCTGAGTTAGATGTTTTCCTGGGTCAACATATTTTGTTGATTCAGGAACAACTTTCCTATCCGAAAATTTCATCCTAACCATGTCCCTACCCCAAAGCCTAACCCTACACTGTAAACTAAAAGCGGTGGTTGATTATGATTTCTCTTTTCAAACTTTAGTTAGTGTGTGATGTTGCTGTTTGAGCATAAGCAATATCTGCAAAGTTACGACGCTCAAAGCTTAAAGCAAAGGGAGATATTTTCTTTTAAAGAAATCGCTTTTTAAGGACTACAACAAATGGCTGGTAGTGACTACACAAGCTGACATCACTTACCCTGAAATTTACATAAATCCTACCCCTGGGAACATGCAACAAAGGGGGTGAGTTTATCATGACAGAATATGCTAATCAATGACTTGAAGATAGTTAACTCCACACCTGCTACATAAATCCATCAACTAAACATTCAGAAATGTCCTGTTGCATTCTCTATGTTATCACTTCTTCTTGAGTCTCTCCATCATTGTCCGACTCCGGTTTGAATATAAAGGCTGAGCAGTTTCATTGCCTGTCTGCATGAGGTAATCAGAGCTGCTAACTGAAGTTCTTGAAGCTCCGCCCAGTGAGCAGCAGCTAATTTGCATTTAAAGGAACACACAAAAACTGCACTTTTTTTTTTTCTCACCCTCCAAAAATGACCATTTTAACATGCTATAAAAAATGATCTGTGGGGTATTTTGAGCTAAAACTTCACATACACACTCTGGGAACATCAGAAACTTATTTTACATCTTGTAAAAAGGGGCAATCAACCACCCCTTTAAATTAAACAAATTAGTTCAGTCAAATCAACTTTTTTTAATATATATTGCATTTTCTTTTTATTTCAAGTTCAGTAAACTGAACTATTTCATTTTGAGTTTTATGAAGTTATTTATTTTAATTTAGACAAACTTGGGTTTAACTGAAACTGGGCTGGCATTTCTATTGCCCATTGCACTTAAAAGGGAGAGTAAATGCTAAAATGTTTTTGTGCAAGATTAATGTTAAGGGGGAGATTTAGTTGTGGTTTATGTTTTGTTATGCTAATGTAAAAGAGTTTCTGTTAATGTGTTTTTTTTTTTGGAGAGTACATCACGGTAACAAGTGGTGCATACGGCTCTGTTTGAGAGCAAGTATGTTAAATGGTTTATTTTGCTACTATTCCATGCTATTGTTAACATGTTAGTAAATAAGTTAGGATTTTCTGAATTAGTGTGTTATAAGTTTATACTAATAAAGAAGTTCACATTGAGATTACATGAATTTCATTAAGCTAAATGTATGCATTAGAGTACTCAAACATTTCATGTTAAGAACAATTCAAATTTATAAGTACAAAATAAAAATCTGCCAATTCTGCTTACTTAAACTTTGAATTTCTTAACTTTTGAGGCAACTGATTTTTTGAGTTTTGCCAACTTATTTGGGTTTACAGTCTACCCATAAGGGGAATGATAGGTGAATAACTGTGATGTAGAAGCACCCTGGTTGTAAGCCTAAACTTGACATAAACTGTAAACACGTCCCTCAAATCTGATTGGTTGATTGGAATGTTGATGCTGGAACAACATTCCTGTCCAAAAATGTAATCCTTACCATATCCCTACCACTAAACCTAATCCTACCCATAACTTATCCCTAAAATCAGAGAGAAATTATATAGGTGAATAGCACCAAACCATAATTGTAAGCCTAAACGTGACCTAAACTGTTAACTTGTCCCTCAAATCTGATTGGTTGATATGTTGATCCAGGAACATGTACTTGGCGAAATCAGGTTTAACAACCTGATTACCCAATTCCAAACAACCAATGACATATAATTACCCTCTAATATTAGAGAAGAACTGTGGGTATTTAGGTATAGGAGTAGGGATAGGGGTAGGACTGCATTTTAGGACAGGAATGTTGTACCAGAATCAACAAAATATGTCTATCCAGGAACATGTCTTACTTTGCAAAATCATAGTGACCGTCACAGAATGCACTTACAATATGGGCATAAATACTTTGGCATTGCATGTGAAAATACAGGAACATGCATTTTAGAAATGTACCACTATCAGTAACATCTGGTATTTCAATAATTTTCAAGCATATTAGACCGTTGAAATTATGGGAGTAGGCCTACATTACAGATATGTTAACAAGCATGTAAAAAGTGTTCACAAAATGTCACAGTTTTATTTCAATGTAGTGCTTATGCTCATCACAAAAGAATAAATTACATCAGTGATATTGAATTTTCACATATTTTCCTGATGACTGAAAACAGGGCAAAATAATGAATTTCTTGCTTATTCTTGTAGTGACATGCAGGTGACTTTGAAAGAGTCTGTTTGAAATCCTCAGACAGACAGAAGAATAGTTTTATGATAACAATTAAGTGTCTGTTTGAGGATCTTTTTCTCATATTTCCTCTAAATAATCGCTAGTGTCAGTGTGCCCGGCTGTAATGCAGTAATTGAGTTTTGTTCCTGTAGTATCAAATCTAGCGTGCTACATCAGGATTACACAATGATTAAATGTCCCTGGTGGCCCTGTGATTCCAGCAAGCTCAATTAAACACACCAAAAGCAGTCTCCTTTTCCTTGTGACCAATGTTAAAAAAATATCTGAATTATAGTGCAATCTTTAAGGAGAAAGGACACTGTAGATTCATTTATGCATTTGACAGAGGCTTTTATCCAAAGCAAATTACATTTCATTCAAAGTACACATTTGTATCAGTTCTTGCTGGAATCAAACCTGTGACCTTGACATTGCTGGTGCAATGCTCTTATCACTGTTTGGTTTATGTATACATGTATACTTATATTTTGTGCAACAACATAAAAAAAATATTTACTGTCATATTTTTTTGGTGGGGTGGGGTTGGGTGCTCCTGGGTAATAGTACACTTTTTAGGACTACACCACTGATCACCATGTCTATTAAGGTTCATCATCTCCTTTCATTCCTGTTCTGTATTGTTTGTGCATGGCACACTGTTTCATTTGTTCATCTCCTGTTGGATTACCTGAGTTTGTTTTATTTAATTAAAGAATATTGTCATTTCAACCTCGGATTCAGGAGGAACAGTGTGGTTTTCGTCCTGGTCGCGGAACACTGGACCAGCTCTATACCCTCTACAGGGTGCTGGAGGGTTCATGGGAGTTTGCCCAACCAGTCCACATTTGTTTTGTGGATTTGGAGAAGGCATTCGACTGTGTCCCTCGCGGCATCCTGTGGAGGGTGCTGGGGGAATATGGGGTCCGGGGTCCTTTGCTGAGGGCTGTCCGGTCCCTGTATGACCGAAGCAGGAGTTTGGTCCGCATTGCCGGCAGTAAGTCAGACTTGTTCCCGGTGCATGTTGGACTCCGGCAGGGCTGCCTTTTGTCGCCGGTTCTGTTCATAATTTTTATGGACAGAATTTCTAGGCGCAGCCAAGGGCCGGAGGGTGTCAGGTTTGGGGACCACACGGTTTCGTCTCTGCTCTTTGCGGATGACGTTGTCGTGTTGGCCCCTTCTAACCAGGACCTTCAGCATGCATTGGGACGGTTTGCAGCCGAGTGTGAAGCGGCTGGGATGGGGATCAGCACCTCCAAATCCGAGGCCATGGTCCTCAGTCGGAAAAGGGTGGCTTGCCCACTCCAGGTTGGTGGAGAGTTCCTGCCCCAAGTGGAGGAGTTTAAGTATCTAGGGGTCTTGTTCACGAGTGAGGGGAGGATGGAACGGGAGATTGACAGATGGATCGGTGCAGCTTCTGCAGTAATGCGGTCGATGTACCGGTCTGTCGTGGTGAAGAAAGAGCTAAGCCGTAAGGCGAAGCTCTCGATTTACCGGTCAATCTACGTTCCTACTCTCACCTATGGTCATGAGCTTTGGGTCATGACCGAAAGGACAAGATCCCGGATACAGGCGGCCGAAATGAGCTTTCTCCGCAGGGTGGCTGGGCGCTCCCTTAGAGATAGGGTGAGGAGCTCAGTCACTCGGGAGGAACTCGGAGTAGAGCCGCTGCTCCTCCACATCGAGAGGGGACAGCTGAGGTGGCTCGGGCATCTGTTCCGGATGCCTCCTGAACGCCTTCCCGGGAAGGTGTTTCGGGCATGTCCAACCGGGAGGAGGCCCCGGGGAAGACCGAGGACACGCTGGAGGGACTATGTCTCCCGGCTGGCCTTGGAACGCCTCGGTGTCCCCCCGGAAGAGCTAGAGGAAGTGTCTAGGGAGAGGGAAGTCTGGGCATCTCGGCTTAGACTGCTGCCCCCGCGACCCGGCCCCGGATAAGCGGAAGAAGATGGATGGATGGAATATTGTCATTTCAAGCTTTTGGGAATCTTATCCATCTTCATCGGATTAGATGTTACATCTTTATTGTTTGAGCTACAGGAAAGAATAATGTATGATGTGACATGTGCATGGAAACGTTGCACCTCATTTTTAAAAGAAGAAGAAAAGTTAAATTTTGAAAAAATATGTTTTGCATAAAGATTTTGATTTATAGATTTTGAGTAAGAAAGTTTTATTTTTGCATTGGGAAATTATTTTTATGACAATTAAGCATATTTTCCCAAATTCCAATTACTGTAATATGTATGGATTTACTTTTGAGTTTGTTTGTAATTCCCAATATTTTCCATTAAATAATTGTAAAAAATGTGATAAAAAAATCAACAAAAGGTATGAGGAAAAAGTAACATTATTCAAGGTGTACAGTATATATAGGTCTTAATGTAGAGTTTTGTCTTTTAACTCTTTCCCTGCCAGGTTTCTTTTTTTTTTTTAAACAGAGCCTCTGGTTTAAACAATATTCTTTATGCATTTTTTTTATCAACACTTGATTGTGTTTAAGTTTCATAAAAAAAAGCTAAATTTTGAAGAAGCAAATGCTTCTTTCGCTTGTTTCTGCTTCTTCTTCAGTTTGTTTGTTTTGATCCAGAGATTCTGTACTCTCTCAGAAGATGCATAAAAGCCCCCCCCCCCCCCCCCCCCCCGTATAACAATTCCTCCATGGTGTATATGACTTTCTTCTTTCGGATGAATACAATCTGAGTTATATTAAAAATGTCCTGGCTCTTCCAAGCTTTATAATTGCAGTCTATGGCTGTTTCTGTTTTGAAGTTCATAGAAGTGCATCTATCCATTATAAAAGTCATCCATACGGCTCTGGGGGGTTAATAAGGGGCCTTCTGAAGGGAATCAATGCATTTGTGTAAGAAAAATATCCATATTTAAAACTTTACAAACTGTAATCTCTAACTTCCGCTAACTGTTTTAAGCGCATTCACAAGAGACTGGCATTCCAGCATATGACTTACAGTAAGATTACAGTTTGTAAAGGGTTGTTTGTAGAATTGAGGGGAAAAAAATGAATTTAATCCATTTTGGAATAAGGCTGTAACATAACAAAATGTGGAAAAAGTGAAGCGCTGTGAATACTTTCCGGATGCACTGTATCCCTTTAAGTTAATCTATATATATTTTTAAGGCTGTTTAGATACTTTAATTAGACAACAGAAACAAATACTGATTAAGAAAAACAGAATTTTTGGCATTACGAGAGGAAATTTGTCATGCTATTTGTCAAGAAAATGTCACAATGCACATTATTCTCAGTTTATTCAAGCACAATGCAATTTCTTTGCAAAATATGACAAACACATTCTTTTGGGAGTTTCACAATGCAATTACGGTGATATACAGTTTAATTTACCTTTCTCTCTGTGGTAGTCTTGCTCATGCTGGGGTATTTCTACACTTGCATATTTACTATAGAATGAATCTGTGTGAGTGTGTTTATACATGTGAGCAAGTGTTTACTAAAGTACACTATTTGCTAAAAAGATTACCCCAAGATTGTATCATTCAGGTATACAGCATAAATGATCCAATTATGCTCATTTTACATTATGTAAATATTGCCCCGGTTCAGACTTTTATCCACAATGTGTGACATAAACTAAAGCAACCACATGAAATTCTGAAACACTATATCGTCCTCTTTATTTCCATTCTATGCTCCACCAATCTCCTGGCTTCCTCAGACAGACCTGTGTAACACCTGACACGTTTGACAGGCGTGTTTTGACTAACTGCATATGGCAGTCTTGATAAATAACATGCTAAGGAGGAAGCTTATCAACCAACTAAACTCAGCTCTACAGATAAGGAAGAATATGCAAATCCAGCCTGACAGTTTCCAGCACAATCTGCAAAGTGCAGAATAAACAAACCAGATATATAAAGCTCCTTCCTTCTGTTTGTCGATAATTCTATTTATGTTAGTACTTGAGGACCAACTGTCTTAATGTTGACACAAACCACAGTTTTTCTTTTCTTTTCTTTTTTTTCTTTTTCTGATTGGGCCTTGTTGAAATCACAAACCATCATTTAGCATCATAAACTAGATTTTTACAGTTACCGAAGAAAATGAGTGGTGTTTGAACAAGCTGAATTTGTTGCTCAGCCGTTTCTAGGGTCTTCTGGGTGGTAGTAATGGGAAGTCTGATTATTTTTTGTGAATTGTTTCTTTTGGACAGTTTGTTTCAAAGAACAGGTTAAAAAAACTACTCACTAGTTTGTTTATCTCAAATGAATGATGTCACATAGCAGCCATTTCACCCTGTAACCCAAGACTGGTTTCCCACTGAAGCTAAGCAGGGTTAAGCCTGTTCAGTACCTGGATGGGAGACCTCCTGGGAAAACGTCTCGGTTACGGATGTAACCCTCGTTCCCTGAGGAGGGAACGGAGACGTAACGTTAGTGACTAACGAATGGGGGTTTCGCTTAGAAGCCTATCAACTTCGAGTTTTGAGAAAACGCCCAATGGCGTGCCAATGCCATGGGGCATGCGGAATTTGCATACGTAGCTCCGCCTCACTGCGTGAGTATATAAGGAAGTACGAGGCAATATCGCATTATGTTACCTGCTTGAGGAGCCAAGACTGAACTCCTGCGTTCCAGGCAACACAGCTCGATGTGGCAAGGGGACGTTACGTCTCCGTTCCCTCCTCAGGGAACGAGGGTTACATCCGTAACCGAGACGTTCCCTTTCGTTCAGTCACTACGACGTAACGTTAGTGACTAACGAATGGGGGTCCCAATATAATCCCGCCACTCAACTGTCTTCCAGTGCCCTGCGTAAGTGTGAGTACCCTGTCGTAAGACTAGTACGGACGAAGGACTCCCACTTAACACAGGATTACCAAGGTACACTGGGAAGCATATCCCAGTGAGGGAATGCCAAGATGCCTACCCGTGGGGAGGACTTAAGAGACACATATGACCCGGAGAGGGTTGCATATGGAAGATCTCTAGGGTACCAGCCGAAGGTGGATTTTTAACCCTAGGGGTGGCGGGGACACGCCAAGGGAAGAAACCCGCTCACTGCGGAGACTTACGGTGAAATACACATGTGGGGGTCGCCGGAGGGAACCATGCACATGGGGCACCTGGCCGGACATGAGGGTCTGGGCTCGAAAGGGCAGACTGAACTGATGTCGGCGTCGACAGTGCTGGAGGAGCTCAGGGCTCTCGGGGAGCTCACCTGAGGAAATATCGCACGTATCCAGTCCGTGGAGTGGAGTGGCGAGCAAGCGAAGACACCTGAGCCTGGCCCATCACCGGCCCCTCGGGGGGGCGAGTACATAGTCGGACACTGGCTCCACTCGGAGATATAGAATCTGGCGAATGTGTTGGGTGTCGCCCAGCCTGCAGCTCTGCAGATGTCTGCTAGCGAGGCGCCATGCGCTAGAGCCCAAGAGGAAGCCACACTCCGGGTGGAGTGTGCCCTCACACCAAGGGGACATGGTCGGCCTTGCTGCTGGTAAGCCAAAGCAATGGTGTCCACTATCCAGTGAGACAGCCTTTGCTTTGAGAGAGCACTTCCCTTCCGCTCTCCACCATAACAGACAAAGAGCTGGTCTGAGGTCCTGAACACTGCGTCATGTCTACGTAGGCGCGGAGAGCGCGTACTGGACAGAGCAATGCCAAGGCTGGGTCTGCCTCCTCCAAAGGCAGCGCTTGCAGGTTCACCACCTGGTCCTTGAACGGAGTGGTGGGAACCTTGGGCACATATCCAGGCCGGGGTCTCAGGATCACGTGAGAGTTAGCCGGCCCGAACTCCAGGCACGCTTCGTCAACCGAAAATGCCTGCAGGTCCCCGACCCTCTTGACTGAGGCCAATGCGGTCAGCAGAGCCGTCTTCATAGACAGAAACTTAATATCGACCGACCGCAAAGGCTCAAAGGGAGGTCTCTGCAGAGCAGTTAACACTACTGCGAGGTCCCAAGAGGGTACGAGAGGAGAGCGAGGAGGATTCAGTCTCCTAGCTCCCCTCAGGAACCTGATGACCAGGTCGTGCTGACTTACCTTTTTGTTCTCCAAGAGATTGTGGTGGGCAGATATTGCGGCCACATATACCTTGAGGGTGGAGGGAGACAGCCTTCGCTCCAACCCCTCTTGGAGAAACTCAAGCACGGACCCAATCGGACATTTCCAGGGGTCTTCTTGGCGGGAAGAGCACCAGGTGACGAAGAGGTTCCACTTCAACGCATAGGCATGCCGAGTGGACTCTGCCCTAGCGGAAGTGATGGTGGCGACCACCGTAGGTGGTAGGCCACTCAAACCTGCCGGGTCCCGTCTAGGAGCCACACGTGGAGGTTCCAAAGGTCGGGACGCGGGTGCCAATGGGTGCCCCGTCTCTGAGTAAGGAGGTCCGGTCTCAGAGGAATAGGCCAGGGAGGGGCTGTCGCAAGGAGAATGAGTTCGGGGAACCAGGTCCGGCCGTGCCAGTACGGGGCGACCAGAAGGACCTGCTCCTTGTCCTCCCTGATCTTGCACAGAAGCTGTGCGAGTAGGCTCACTGGGGGAAACGCATATTTGCGTAGGCCCCGCGGCCAGCTGTGCGCCAGTGCATCCGTGCCGAGCGTGCCCTCGGTCAGGGAATAATACAGGCTGCAGTGGGAAGAGTCGTGGGAGGCAAACAGGTCTACCTGTGCGTCGCCGAACTGTTCCCAAATCAGCTGAACCGTCCGGGGATGGAGTCTCCATTCTCCCGGGAGAGGCTGAAACCGCGAGAGCTCGTCGGCTGCGTGGTTCAGGACTCCCGGAATATGGACAGCACGAAGGGACCTCAGGCGCTTCTGACTCCATAAGACGAGATGGCGGGCGAGTTGAGACATGCGGTGGGAGCGTAGACCGCCCTGGTGGTTGATGTACGCTACTACGGCCGTGTTGTCTGTCCGGACAAGCACATGTTGACCCTTCAGCAACGCTCGGAAGCGGTGCAGGGCGAACCGTACTGCCAGCAACTCGAGGCAATTGACATGCAGGAGGCGCTGGGGTCCTGTCCAGGAGCCCGCGGCTGCTTGTCCATTGCACATGGCACCCCAGCCCGTGGCAGAGGCATCCGTCGATACGACAACATGCCTGGAAACTCGTTCTAAGGGCACACCGGCCCGTAGAAAGCTGAGGTTCGACCACGGGGTGAGTGTCTGTAAGCAGGCCCGCGTCACTTGGACCCGGAGCGTGCCAGACTGCCATGCCCATCTCGGGACTCGATCGCGAAGCCAGTGCTGAAGCGGTCTCATATGAAGCAATCCGAGCGGCGTTACCGCGGCTGCAGATGCCATATGCCCCAGGAGCCTCTGAAAAAGTTTCAGTGGAACCGCATTCTTGCTCTCGATTTGTCGGAGGCAAGTCAGCAGAGACTGCGCGCGCTCGCTCGAAAGCTGCGCGTACATGGCGACCGAGTCGATCTCCATACCGAGAAAAGAGATCCTCTGCACGGGGCAAAGTTTGCTCTTCTCCCAGTTGACCCGAAGGCCCAGACGGGTTAAGTGGTGGAGAACCAGATCTCTGTGTCCGCAAACCTGCTCTCGAGAGTGGCCTAGTATGAGCCAGTCATCGAGGTAGTTCAGAATGCGGACCCCGTGCTGCCAAAGGGGCGCAAGGGCTGCCTCGGCGATCTTCGTGAAGACGCGAGGGGACAGAGATAACCCGAATGGGAGAACTGCGTACTGGTATGCCCGCCCCTCGAAAGCAAAACCGTAGGAACGGTCTGTGTCGAGGAAGGATGGAGACATGGAAGTAGGCGTCCTTCAGGTCAATCGCTGCAAACCAATCGTACGGACGAACGCATTCGAAAAGGCGTTTCGCAGTCAACATCTCGAACGGAAGCCGGTGAAGGGATCGGTTCAAGATGCGAAGGTCCAGGATTGGCCGTAACCCACCGGTTTTCTTGGGTACAATGAAGTAGGGGCTGTAGAACCCCGACCTCATTTCGGCTGGAGGGACAGGCTCGATCGCACCCTTCGCCAGTAGAGTGGCAATCTCCGCACGCATGACGGGGGCATGGGCCCCGGTCATGGTATAGCGGACTCCCCTGTAACGGGGAGGAGCCTGCGCGAACTGAATCGCGTAGCCGAGCCTGATGGTCCGGGCAGCCCAGCGGGACAGCCCCGGAAGCTGAAGCCAGGCTTCCAGAGACTGCACCAACGGGGTCATCCGGACGACAGACGTACCCTGGGTGGGGCAGCGAGGCAGCGTTACCGGCGCGGACAGGGGAGGCTGTTGGGCGTCCCCGGGTCGGAGCACGGTTAACGGCTGCGCCCTGACAGAGGAGACCAGGGAAGGACTCGCGTTCCACTGGGGTCTGCTCTGCCAGGGGGCTGGCGACAGAGAGGGATGCGAGTGGCGAGACCCGAGGGTGGCGCGCACTGTCATCACCGGTCTCTGGGTGCTCAGAGACAGGAACATGAGTTCTTCCCAAGCGCTGCTAGCCCGGGGGCCAGCAGCGGAAGGATTTTCCCCCGGCCCTCCACCGGGGGAAGGAGAGGCCCTGCTACCATCCCCTGGGAAGAACTGGAACCCATCTCTGAGTTGTCCACCTCCATCCTGGCGTTTAACCAGTCTGGGGAGCGGACTGGGCGACATCCTCAACCACCTCCACGGCGCGGCCCAGGTGAAGGCTGCTGCTGGGGCCGGGCGGGAAGAGGGAGGGCGCCCTCGGCGGCGAGCGGACTGAGGCGACTGGGCCGGCGGCTGGTGCAGCAGCTGGCCGCCGGGGCAGTACGTGTTGCAGCCTCAGTCTGCTCTGGGGCGGCCGAGAACTGTTGGGCGCAGTTCTCAGCCGCGCCGCCGAAGAGGCCAGCCTGGGATATGGGTGAGTTGAGGAGGCGGGCCCGCTCAACGTCCTCCACATCACCAGGTAAGGCCTGGTGTTCTCCCGGACCACAGCTGTGGACATCGCCCGACCCAGGGAGCGTGTGGCCACCTTCACCGCCCGGGGGCGGGGTCAGTTGCGGCACGCAGCTCAATGAAGAGCCCTGGGTCGGCTCCACCCTTGTGCATGTGCAAAGGGGCGGCGGCCTGCCCGTAGCACTGCGGGACCACGCCACCGAAGTAGACGAGCCCACAGGCTTTGGGGGGGGTGCTTAGGACAGCCACACCACGCCACGTCAAAGCCCTCTGTGGACACCGTAGTGCGCAACAGAGAGTTCAACAGTGGGGGGGGAGGGGGCCCCAGTGTACCCTAGGCCGCGGCCCCATCAAGGGCAGAGAAGGCGGAGGAGGCCACCAAACGGTCACGAGAAGCACGGGGACTTCCGGGACCGCGTGATCTCCTCATGCACCCCGGGAGCGAAAGGCATTGGGGGCGGGGCCCAACAGCTGTCGGGTGCCGCCCCCAAAAACCAATCGCGCAACCACGAGCACCCGCGACTGGGCGGAGTTCCACACCAGCGTGAGACTCGCGGCTGCCCGAGATAACATGGCTGTCAACTTTAGGTCAGATCAGGCAGTGCTGACACACCCGGAGGCGGAGCACAACCTAATCGTCATCCCCAAAGGACTCCAGCCCACCTTGGGATGCGGCGATCGACATCTCACTGCTATCCGGAGCGTGAACTGAACGAACGGGGCGTCAGAGACGGGCCGTAGATTCAATCCAACACTCGCGGAAGCGATGTATGAGAGGGGGGGTGTGGCCCGAGGAATGAACGTCGGGGTTCTTAATACCACAGCACCGCCCTCAGGTCACCCTGGCCACCAGCCAAAGTACCATCTCACTCGGGGACGGTAGATTGGGGTGTGGCAGAGGGGACTCTCTCTCCTCACGGAGATCATTGAGTCTCGACCGTGACATCGCGATGGTCACGCCCCCGCAATGGAAACGTGACACATCCGCAAACACTGCCCGTGCGCGCTGAAGCCCAAACACGCTCGAGCAGTGAATGCGTCCTCAGACAGCAGCGGAAAATCGATCGCACCCGGAAGTGCACGGGCGAGCCGTCTTGAAAAAGACGTGCCACGCGCAAGCTCTTTTTGTGAGAGGAAAACCTTGCAGTCGATGCCGAAGCGCCCAGGGAAACACACACCAGCTGTCAGGCGGACCACTGCACAGATCAGCAGGCAGGAAGTATGCGATCACTGGAACGCGCCGTCACACCAACACCGACTGGAAAGCTGCTCGTCTCGAAGAAGCTGACAGAGTCTCAGAAGGCTGTAGGAGTGAAGAGGTAGGTACTCTTGGCTCCGAAAGCAGAAACATAATGCGATATTGCCTCGTACTTCCTTATATACTCACGCAGTGAGGCGGAGCTACGTATGCAAATTCCGCATGCCCCATGGCATTGGCACGCCATTGGGCGTTTTCTCAAAACTCGAAGTTGATAGGCTTCTAAGCGAAACCCCCATTCGTTAGTCACTAACGTTACGTCGTAGTGACTGAACGAAAGGGAACCAGGTTGCTGCTGGAAGAGGTGTTAGTGAGACCAGCAGGGGGTGCTCTCCCTGTGGTCTGTGTGGGTCCTAACCCCCCAGTATAGCAATGGGGACACTATACTGTCACTAAGCACCATCCTTCGGATGAGACGTTAAACCGAGGTCCTGACTCTCTGTGGTCATAGATCATAGATCATATCCCAGGATGTCCTTCGGAAAAAGACTAGGGGTGTAACTCCGGCATCCTGGCCAAATTTGCCCATTGGCCTCTGTCCATCATGGTCTCCTAATCATCCCCATATACTGATTGGCTTCATCACTCTGTCTCTTCTCCACCAATAAATCCTGCAATGTTTTTTGAATTTTCATAAAAAAAAAAAAAATGTACATTTATAACACTAATACTTTGTATTTTATTACTTTTGCATCAAATTACAATAAAAAAGTTACCGCTGCTGTGAGGGGGTTTAGTAATAGCGTCTATGGGAGTGATGGTAAACATTAACACATTTCTCTCTTTTCACTGCCGTTATCAATCTCACTCTATTTTTTCCCTCTTTTTGAAAGTTGTGAAATCACTACTGTGGCGTTTTTCTTTTGCTATGTGAGCAAATGGGCACACAAAAAAATATTTAATGTATTCTCTCATTCACAGCTATAATATTTAACCCAACTATGACGACTTCCGCTCTGAGAAACCCGGAAATGTGAAAAGGGTCTATCAGGTGAATGCTCCACATTGTTGGTGGTTGAGGAGATTCCCCCTTCTATATGTAAAGCGCTTTGAGTACCCAGAAAAGCACTATATAAATGTGAAAAATTATTATTATTATTAAAGCACCCAATAATGATGTAAAACGTGAATGTTTTACATGTCTAAAGCATATCAAGTGCATAAACTAGTCTTAATTAATTAATGCTCCATGAGAAACCATAAAAAAACCCTTTAATTTGACCCTCTCTTGGTTCACATTGCTCATTGGTTCTTTGCGGACATATACGAATCGTTTCCTCAGTTCAGTGTACTAGTGACTCGAGAACTGTTGTAACACTAAAAAGGGATAGTTCACCCAAAAATGAAAATTTGATGTTTATCTGCTTACCCCCAGGACATCCAAGATATAGGTTAAAGATATAGGACTTTGTTTCTTCAGTAGAACACAAATTAAGATTTTTTAACTCCAAGTTAACTGCAGTCTGTCATTCATTTAATGCATGTGAATGGTAACAAAATCTATGAGAGAGAGAAATCTATGAAAAACTTGCACAGACAAATCCATATTAAACCCTGTGGCTCGTGACGACACATTGATGTTAAGACACGAAACGATCGGTTTGTGCGAGAAACCGAACAGTATTTATATAATTTTTTACCTCTAATACACCACAATGTTCAACAGCCTTCAGCACGCGATCACTTACAGTAAGTGAGGTCACTGATTGTTTCGTGTCTTAAGTCTTGTTTTTTTAAATGTTTTTTTTTACTCTCATAGATTTTGCTACCATTAACATGCATTATACTACTGACAGACTGCAACAGTTGGAGTTAAAAATCTTAATTTGTGTTCTACTGAAGAAAAAAAGTCACCTATATCTTGGATGCCCTGGGGGTAAGCAGATAAACATCAAATTTTCATTTTTGGGTGAACAATCCCTTTAACCGACTCTTACTGGAGAGAGAACAGCTATCAGTGTACTGTTGACTCAAGAACTGTCATCGGATCACTGTTATATTTCCAATACGATTTTGTTTTACTTTATGGTCTGGTGTCACAGACAGGGCTTATTTATACTAGGCAAGGCAAGGCAAGTTTATTTATATAGCACATTTCATACCCAATGGTAATTCAAAGTGCTTTACATAGAAAAGGTATTAAAATAATGATAAAATAATCACAAAATGTGCATAAGAAATAAAAGTCCTGAATCACTAAATTCGGGGCACCCCTGTCTGGTATGGGAGAGATTGAGAGTCTGGTTTGTGATTTTGTTAAGCCAGGATTAGGCCTTAGTTTAATTAGGACATCTAAGTAGCTTTTATAAACGTGCCTTAGAAAAATACATTACTGGTGTGAATCTTGAGACAAAACAATGACACTGACATATATTACGATATGCTTTCAGTTCAAACAGCTCAAACATGCAGTTTAAAGGGGTGGTAAAACACATTCTTTTGAAGGCTTGATTGTGTTTGTGGGGTGCACTGTAACATGTGTTCATGCTTCGTTTAAAAAAAAATTGCATTATTTTTCATATATTTGACCTTTATTCTACACTGCTCTGTCCCTCCTTGTAAAACGGTCTGATGCGTTCCGGGTTGTATGAAGCCAGTCCCTCAAAAATACGCAGTGGGCTCTGATTGGTTAGCTGGCCTAGTGTGTTCTGATTCGCTAACCGCAGTGCATGTTTGTCGGAAACGCCACGCCCTTTACCGGTAGACTGTGCTTTGGTCAGTATTAGCCAGTATTAAACCATTGCGTCAATAAAAACATACCAATCTGAGCCCGAATCAGACCCAGAACATTTTGGTGGATCTACAGTGATCACTACTGAATGGCACTGTTACTTTTGTATTTTTAGAACGATTATAGCCAAATATCTGTCGCAAGAACTATTAACCCAAAACGAACACTAAGCACTGGCTTTAACTAGTAAGTTAGCCAAATCACACACAGAACCATGTTTAGCATGCCTGTAGATAAATAATACATAAAAGCTCTAATCAAAGAATCATTTACACTAATGCCAAGTTCGCTGTTGAGATTTTAACGTTAGTGTTTGTAACGTTAGGTGTTCGTCGGATAACGTTAAGTATGAATGAGCATTTAACAGACTGGTTTGCAGAACAGTGTTGCCATCTGTTTACTTCCTTGCTACAACATATTACAGGAAAACACATCGATGAAATATAAATCAGACTTACAGGTTGTGGCCCGTAAACAGCTTCTGTTTGTAAATCCAGCTTTCAGGACAAGCCGTTGTGAAATTCCTGCATTGAACTCGCGAACATTGTGAAAGTTTTCCTCCGTGAAATGTGCTGCGGGAGGGAGCCCCGCGCGCGTCGTGCATTCACGCACTGGCCGCGTTTGTCTTGGCGCGCTGACGTTGTGCAAATCTGGCATTGAACTCGCGAACATTGTGGATGTTTTCCTCTGTTAGATGTGCTGCTGGAGGCTCTGGAGCCCCGCACGCGCCTGTTTCCCTCCGTCTCAAACACACTTGCATATAACATGCTGTATGTTAAACGCTCTGCAACGCACCCCTGTCCCTATGAAGGCTGAACAGAGCAAGTACCCCAGACCTGCAATCCGGATGAAAATAACAGCGTTTCCTCGGCATCGCGGCAACAACACTCCAGCCTAAGTGTTGTAACTATACCACAACAGCGCCGCGATACAAAATGGCCTCACCCCCCCCTTATTTAATATTCTCGGAGGAGGGGTTTATGTAAATATTGAGCCTGTTGATGTCACCAACCCTGGAGGAATGTCTGTAGTCGCCTACTGGCCGTTTGCTGTAGTTCTTAGAAACTGATTTCTTTAAAAGCAAATATCTCCCTTTGCTTTAAACTTTGAACGTTGTAACTTTGCAGATGTTGTTTATGCTCAAGCAGCAACATTACATGCTAGCTAAAGTTAGAATAGTGAAATCGTTGTTTACCACCCCTTTAAGGACTAGGCTTAAGCCTTGTCTGTGAAACTAGGGGATTGTTGCTCAGCAAAAGACATCAGAAACATACATTTTGCCCTCTTTATGAAACCCTCGGCATACAGTTCTCAGCATGAAAGACGGTTCTCAGTTCAGTGTACTGTTGGACTAACTGAAGCGCTGAATCATCATATGATCATATATTCTTGGAAATTCTTGGAGTGACTGTCAGGCATGTCCGAAAGTTACCAAAGTTTGAGTAATTTGCCATCTGAAACGGTTCATTCTGATTTGGTGAACTGGTTCAACCATGAACTGGTTCAAAAGAACGATTTGTTTGCATTCCAACACTTCAGGGTGGGTTCTAGGGCAGTGTTGACTGGTTTTAGGGTGTTCGGGATTGTTTTTTTACACTCTAAAAAGTAATTTTGGGGACCTGTTACCACAACTTAAATAAATGCATGGTTGCAAGTTAAAAATTCGAATTTATTGTTTTAATTAAACCTTTTCCCTTAGTTTCACAGACAGGGCTTAAGCTATAGTCTAAAATGCATTTTTTTTGCTGTTTTAACTGAAATAATCTTGCACTGACATGTCTTAAATTTTTGTGCCATTGTTGAACTAAGGCCTAATCCTAGCTTAGTCTAAGCCATGTCTGTGAAACCAGGCCTTCAAGTCGCACAACATTATTTTGTAGGGTTCTTTTGACATAATATTGATCATTACATCAGCTTAATATCGTCTGTAATTTAACCTCAATTTCTGCATTAATAGAATTTGTCTTGATAACTTTGGAAATTAGGCAGTGGATTTCTAGTTCCCAGCATGCTTTGCATAGGACTGGATAAGGAGAACAAATATTGAAATTAAGTGTTAATGTATTTGTTTTTAGTGAAGGGAAAGACCTGTTAGTGTTTGACATTTAAAAGAGTTTCTGTAATGTTGAATTTTTTTGTGGTTACCATTGTGCTGAAGAGTAGATACATGAAGGTAAACACTACATTGACTCTATGAGCAATGCCAGTGACAAGTAATATCTTACTTGTTCATTAAATATACATGTTAAATAAGCTATGATATGTTAAATGTGCTATGACAGCTGTTGATTTGAACTGAAATATAAGATGAATTGGTTCCAGGGCTACAACTGGTATTTCTGGTATTTGTGTTTATGCTACAAAGTTCCTCTAACTCAGTGTAGCTTGTTAGTTAAACGTAAATTCACTCAAAGTTGTCATATTCTTGAAAAAATTCATGCAAACGGTTGCGATTCTTTTGTTGAGCCAACACATTATTTTTAGTGCATACAATATCCCAAACCTCTAAATAGCTCCAGATATGACTAGCAATTTTTGGTCCGTTTTTATGGCTTTGCAAGGCAAAAAAATGTAAGTCGGATCAATTAGAGAAAATAAAAACTGCACACCTCTCCTCTACAAGCCACATTTGAGGAATCATTCATGTCCGTAGCACACATTGTGCACTAAAGTTTAATACCTAGAGTTAGAGGTGTGTTCAAAACAATAACTCAATAGTAGCAATATAAATAGTAATTCTAGCCTGAACAAGCACAACTAAAAAGCATCAGGAGAGATTCGCTTTAATTCAAGGCCACAACACAAAGCCATTGTTAAAAAAGTGGCCTTAAACAGTTAGATTAGGGCAGCTATAATATCATGTCACACACATTTACATTTGTGTCAAACACAGAGGTGTGCGGTTTGGCTTTTTGCTCGGCTGTGTGTTTTTGTTCTTCTCGTTACCCCGAGGGGGACAGTTGGCAGGCGGCGTAGAGGACAGGACGAAGTGTTGGGATGGTAGCCAACGCCACGAACGCCGGCGAGTATGACTGACAATTAAAAAAACCCGACTAGACAGGGCAGGCAGCTGTGACTTTAGTGTGTCGGGAGTGTGTGAGGATTTGTAGTGAAGGAAGAGCTTGCTGAAGTAAAAAAAAAAGCAAAACAAACAGCAACAAACCTTTTTTTCCCATTCTGTTTCTCAAACATTCAAAGTGTCTCAAAACTAAATTCATCCCTACTTATAATACACATACCTGGCAATAGAGATAGGAGATTATTAGGAAGATAGCAATTTTCTTAACTGCGAAGGTCTGAAAAAGAGCTCCAGAGCTAATTTGTTGCATGGTTATGCAAGGAAATACGCAAATGTAAATTTCAGGAATATTCACAGAATGACTGATTATACGGTATTCAATGATTATAGGGAATATTTATTGCAGGAGCGATTACAGCCTTTTGTACCATGGGATTCTGTGGTCTCTAGGTATGTTTCTTTTTTTAAATATCAAAATAGAGTGTAGGCTCAAACCTTGCTTGTATATATCACAAACACATCTACATTTATTATTGATTGATAATATAAAATCATCTGTGGATGAGTGATAGAAATGGAGCGTGCTTCTGAGGGACGATCACAAATTTACGAGTAAATCACAGATTTACTCTGGAGGACTGGGATGAAAGCTCACTTAAATAGGATCTATAATTATCTATGATTGTACATTTTCAAGTTGGTATCCACAATAACTTAAAAAAAAGGGGAGGAACAGGGGATCATATCAAAATACCAGAATCTGTACAGTGTGTAAACAATACTAAACTGACCTAAACAGATTCCAGAACAGCATTAGATTGGAGGAGGATACAGATATATATGTCATTCTGTGGGAATTAAACGCCACATTATACTTTAAACTTTAACCCCCTTGAGTTGGCGGTCGCGCCAGCGCGATCGGCTCACTTTTTTCTTATCAGTGCCAAAGAGACTCAAATAACTCTGTCGTTTTTTATCATTCATGCAACTGTTATACATCATTATGATCTGTTAAGTTTCTATTTTTTTGTGTACAGTCACAATAAAAACAAAATGTTTTGCTTTTTGCAAAATAAAGAAAACAAACATGATACGCGATTTGCAGCCTCTCTCTCAAAGACGTTCATTCAGATAGTCTTCAGAAAAGATGTAAAAACTAGTGGTGGGCATAGATAATTTTTTAAAATCTAGATTAATCTCACTGTAATCTTGGAATTAATCTAGATTAAAATGGCTCATTTGAATTCTGCCGAAGGCATTCAGAATATGTGTGCTCGTAAGTGATCGTTTGTCTTTTTGTAGTTTGAATAATAAATAACTTCTGTCCCTTTAAGACCTGACGCACGCATGGATCCCACTGTTCATGTGAGCTGGTTATGACTGTGTTTACGTTAAAACTCACTAAGATGGGCATTGAGACATTTTTGAGTGTATTTGACCATTAATAAGCTGGGAAAAGGAGCTCATTTTTGCACTTGTATGTCAGAGGTGGCTTTATTACGGTATGTGTGTGTGCGTTTCAGATGCGAGCCCGAAATCTGCAGGAATTAGTAGAATTAACGTTATGTGCAACCCCGCGTGAAAATCAGACCGGTCACACCAATACTAACACGCGGTCATGAGGAAAAATCCAGCAGAACACCCGTTCGACATGTTTAGAGGGTTAACCGGACTGAATGAGAGGAGGCGGGTGTGTGTCAACTCGCTGTCGGTCAGAGAGGAGAGGAGAGCGCAGCTGATATCGATACAGAAAATGAGTATCGTAACATTTCAGATATTTCAGTATCGATACAAAATAGTACAAGACTATCCTCCTTAAATGTATGTAACATCAAATAAACGTAGGTCAAAGTAATCTAAATGGAATCAAAAGTAGTCAGATTACGAAAATGTGTAATCAAAGAGATTATTTTACTGATTACAAATTTTGTCATGTAGTTTATAATCAGTAACAGATTACAATTCCCAAGTAATCTACACATCACAGGCCAAAACATTTTCTCACATTATTTCATAAATGTCTATCTTTCTTGCTATATCTCTATAATTTCTGTCCCTCTTTGTCTATACATACACAAGCATAGACACTATGATCAAATACTGCATATGATATATGATATGATTTGACTGTGATGTGTAGCCAAGTATGGTGTCCCATACTCGGAATTCCAAAGAAATGTCACTCTAAAAAATGCTGGGTTGAAAATGGACTAACCCAGCAATCGGTTTTGGTTAAATGTTTGCTTAAAACAACCCAATTGCTGGGTTAGTCCATTTTCAACCCAACTTTGGTTGTTTTTAACCCAAGAGTGTTGAGTGTACCTTCCTGCTGGTACTGAGACTCAATCCCGCGACCTTTGGGTTACAAGTCAGACTCTTTAACCCTTAATCCACAACTGCCCCCTCATATGATAAGATTTTATTGATAGAAATGTGTCTCAGACAATTCTGCTATGTCGTGTATACTGCAGTATAACAGTGGTGTGATTTTAAACCAGACACTAAGCAAAACACTTTAGCCTACTCTCTAAACTGGGTTCCACATGGGCACCCTCCAGTGTAGACAGTTTCACTAGAAGCGAAAATGACTATAATGTGATATATACTGTTAGTGTGAAATAAAATTACTACTGTGATATAAGATTTTGGTCAAACTCACCGTGCTACATTCAGCAGGCCATACTTTTTTTGTGTATATATGTGCCTCTGTAAGCATCTGCTTATATATTAGCCAAAATCTTCTCTTTTTTTCTCTTTCTCACCCATCTCGTTCATTGTTCTGCTCTACTTCCTTCAGCTCAGTTCGTAATGGAGATTGGCTTCAGGTTTACGCCTTGCCGCTGCGGAGAGCATAATAACCCTATACCTGATGTTTTTCCTCTTCTCCTCTAAAGATTGCAATTGATTTAGGCGTGATGGGTAATATTGTTCGACGTAGTGAAGGGAACAAAATGACAGCAGTGATAAAGCATTCTGGACATTTGCTTGACACCCGGGTTATCACGACTTAAATGCAATGAGGTGCAATGGCGAACGGTCAGGTTTGAAAGTGATAAAGAGAGATGAGCCATTGGGAGATATAAAATAAGAGCGATAAGGAGACAAATACTGAGTTGTCTAACCTTTGTATCACTCCCTGTCCTTGCCGCACACCTGTAGCCATGTGTTCTCTGGGCCTAAGCTGCAAACAGATGGTGGCGTGTTGTCCTTCACCTTCGTTCTATGCGGAAAAAGAGAAAACAGCAGTTGACATTTTCCAGACAGAGAGCAACTCCTCACTGATTTGTCACCTGTCTGTATAATAAACATATATTTGGAGAACGTGACCTGTCATGCACACAACAAACTCAATGTCAATGATTAACTCTGATTCTTTTTATCCTCTATGGTTTTGTGGCTGTTTACATAAGACCAGTGGAGAGGTAGACGCCATAAAAGTTACACCTGCTCTCCTTCTCCATATGTTTATCAGAAAGAGCTTAAATCCAGGTTTAATTATGTTTGCATCAATCAAAACATTTGAGAAGGTAAGATGTGGTACATTAACTATTCAGGTCACAAAGCTGGTCATTGGCATACCACAGATTACAGGGAAAAGGAACCTGGGTTCAAATCCCGGACAAGCCCCCACTTATTAAACATGGGGCATAAGAAACTTAAAGGGATAGTTCACCCAAAAACGAAAATTTGATGTTTTTCTGCTTACCCCTACGGCATCCAAGATGTAGGTGTCTTCGTTTCTTCAGTAGAACACAAATGAAGATTTTTAACTCCAACCGTTGCTGTGTGTCACTCATATAATGCTTGTCGATGGGGTCTAATATTATTAGAGTAAAAAAAAACATGGACAGACAACTTCACCTATATATCAGACAATATATAAATACACATATCAGACGAATGCTTCAGCTCTGCAGACTGCCATCACTTCCCATAGGTGAGGTCAAAATTCGGGCCGGGTCATAGATATATACATAGATACCTCATTAGTGCCTGCATGGATCATGGCGTGGATCGCCCAAATTAGGTATCTATGTATATATCTATGACCCGGCCAGAATTTTGACCTCACACACGGGAAGTGATGGCAGTCTGCAGAGCTGAAGCGTTCGTCTGATATGAGGTGATATATTTGCATAAATAGGCTACAGTTCGGTTTCTCTCAGAAACCGATCATTTCGTATCTTAAGACATCGATGTGTCGTCACGAGTTTAATTTGAAGTTGTCTGTCCATGTTTTTTTTACTCTAATAGAATTCGACCCCATTGACAAGCATTATATGAGTGACACACAGCAACGGTTGGAGTTCAAAATCTTCATTTGTGTTCTACTGAAGAAACGAAGACACCTACATCTTGGATGCCTTATTGGTAAGCAGAAAAACATAACATTTTCGTTTTTGGGTGAACTATCCCTTTAATAGAACTAATACACAGAATAATTCTGATATAAACATACCACCATACTGGTGGTAGAAAAGTACATACTTTTGAGTATGCAGACAGTGGGGAGTAATACTATACCTCAGTGGCATGCAGTGGTATTATGTTTTTTATTTTATTTTTATAAATCAAATGTAAATTCATGTCCCAGTTAAACTTAATGTTGTCATTTTTGGTTAAATAAACATTACATTACATAAAAAAGGAATCTAAATACAATAAAATTTGTATTTTTACAATAACAATGTTATTAATGTTCTATTTATTAAAAGTTATTAAAGTATTATTCTAAAATAACTAAAAGCAGTAATAGCTTAAACACACACACACACTTTTCAGGCCATTTCAAGTTTGATTTTGACATGACAAAGCGGTGATATCTAAGTGAGTTGTTTACTTAGGGGCCGTTATATGACATTGTTTTCAACTAAAAACGGAAAACTTCTTATGAATCCTTGTGAATGGGAATTTTTATGACCGTTCTCATATGTATGTAAAATACAGGATACCTTTACTTTTTAAGTAGTCTTCCCATTAACGGCAACTTGTTCATCCAGACTGATTCGCGAACGCTGAACTCGCACGAAACAAAAGGCGGGATTGTATGAATCATATCCAATAATAACAGATCAGCCAATCCCCCTTTCATTCTGAAATCTGAATTGCCCTCGACCAAACCCACCACAGTTAAACCTCAATGGGCTCAGGCAAGAGAGAGACAGCCTCCTGCTGTGACTTAAACCGCTGGTGTCGCTGTTGGACATTGTAACTAAAAACGAATGATTTATAAACATTTTGTAATATTTGCATTGTTTTATTTTTGTATTATGGACATTTTCTTATTCAATTTTTTGAGGAGGCACTGCCTTCCTTGCCTCCTCGGAGGAAACATCCCCTGGTATACTTCTATATCATAAAATTGCATTTTAAAATGCATTGTTTCCATTTAATATGATTAAATTATTAAAATTCATTAAAACTACGTTAATACAGTTACAAATTGCTCTGGCAGCTTCAGCAGCACATACTGCACAGCATTTAGCATCAAAACATTATAATGTACAATAGTAAAAATACATAAATGTTTACTGCTTTTGAAACCATTAAAAATAGTGCAGGGTCGGAAATTGAGCACATAACTGCAATTGCCGAGTTTACATTAGTCACCGGTGCAGAAGAAATCGTCTGAAAGAGTGCGCTCCAATTGCGTTCTGCAGATACAATGTAAAAAGAGATTCATTATGCAGTGTTGTCAGCTTCATTGATTATAATGGATGTTTTTGCAAGATTGTAGAAGTCGGTGAACTTGCAATGAACTCAAGTCATTGACCGCTTCAGTGATGTCGACTGATTAAGTATTTGACATAAAGATCAAGACTATGTAGATGCATTTAATTAGGTAATTATAAAAAAATGCGCTAACAAAGGTAAACATTCCCCTGGGAATCAATTCCTTAATATCTAATCCTTAATTATTTCTGACCCTGACATTTAAGGGGGGGGGGGGGGGAAACAAGAAACAAAATACAAACTGCATATTTGCATTTTATATATGATTTAATATACAGATATGCAGAGAGGGATTTTAAATCTACCCATCACAGAAATTACATTTATATATAAAAAAAACAATAATTACAAACTGTTTTCCTTATGGGGACCAAAGAAATGTCCCAACAAGGTCATCGAGATACCAGGTACACACACACAGCTGTACCCCAGTGGGGACTTTCCATTGACCGCCATTATTGGGTGGTAATCTAACCTCACTCTTACCCCCTTTTTGGCATTTTTGTATATTAAGCCATTGGAAAATCCTTACAATGAATAATATTTCAGGTTTCCTATGCACAAAAAGAGAGCCAAACCTGACCAATACACACTGCCTCTTTAAAAAACACCATGTCAAAATATTAATATCTTTCATTCTGCAGGTCACCCCCGCAGAGGACTCTCACATTTCTACATCAACACTGTGGTTTTACTCACTCTCATCGTCGTTTACTTTACCTCTCGTTAGCAGAAACCTGATCTGGTGGTACAGCACTTTACGCCATCTCGAGAGGAAACAGGAGTTTATATACTTCCAGCAGAACACATTTTAGAAATCATTACAATAACACTATAGCCATTTAACTGTCAAAATAGCCATCAGAAAGCACACACCACCTCAGCGGGGATAATAGTATGTGCGTGTGTGAGAGAGGATCATTATGTGCATTTAGAGCATGTTGAGGGAGTCCGTCCTGCGGATCTTTCATCTTTTTTTCTTCCTCCTACCCCTCTGTTAAGTTCCCATTTTCTCAAATTCACATCTGAGCAGCACTTATTCTCTTGTTAGTGTTTTTTTATCCCCGTTTCAGACAAGCTAAACAAACAGAATAAAACATGTGGGTATATCATTGCCTTTCTTCTCTGTCCTACAAATTATTCGCAATTCTGCAGCAAAAGTTTCGCCATGCTCTGGGAAAAAAGCTTTAAGTGGATAGCCCAAACTTTTAACACACTCCAGCTTAATGTAATATTACAGTTGCAATGGCCGACCTGTGACCCTCTTAGATTTAAGCTGCGCGTTAAAAGGTTTACTGCACTGCACTGGTGTTCACGGAGGGCTACTGATCAGTGCCATCAGATGCCCGGAACTCACTCTTTCTCTCTTATATCATCACATCCCAAAGAACTGAAAAATTTAATCAAAGGATTTACAAAGGAAGTTTAAGTGAGTCTGTCAGAGACAGCGAGGGAGAGTGACGACAGCAAATAAGATCAGGTCACATCAGAAGCTCTCTTCTCAAAAGGGTAAGAAGTGCCCCATTTATTATTCAGCCTTGTCCTTCATGTTTAATGGTGACCTAAGTACAAGTAAAGATTGAGATGGCTGTACTGACTTCAGTGGATCTAGAGCTTTGATGTCAAAGGCAGCAGACAAGGTACAAGACAAGTTGGTTACACTTTATTTAGATTGTCCACTCTAGACATTCTACTAACTATAAGTAACTTTGCAACCACATGTAAACTAACTCTCATTAGAGTATCACTAGACTGTTACACCGTGTCTACACAGGACGCGGCTTAAATAATAATAATAATAATTTGTTACATTTTCTAGGCACTCAAAGCGCTTTACATATAGAAGGGGGAATCTCCTCAACCACCACCAATGTGCAGCATCCACCTGGATGATGCGACGGCAGCCATATTGCGCCAGAACGCCCACCACACACCAGCTGTTTGGTGGAGAGGAGACAGAGTGATGAAGCCAATCTGTATATGGGGATGATTAGGAGGCCATGATGGAGAGGGGCCAATGGGCAAATTTGGCCAGGATGCCGGGGTTACACCCCTACTCTTTATCGAAGGACATCCTGGGATTTTTAATGACCACAGAGAGTCAGGACCTCGGTTTAACGTCTCATCCGAATGACGGTGCTTGTTACAGTATAGTGTCCCAATCACTATAGTGGGGTGTTAGGACCCACACAGAAACAGGGTGAGCACCCCCTGCTGGCCTCACTAACACCTCTACCAGCAGCTACCTGGTTTTCCCAGATGGTCTCCCATCCAGGTACTAACCAGGCTCAGCCCTGCTTAGCTTCAGTGGGAAACCAGTCTTGGGCTGCAGGGTGATATGGCTGCTGGTTAAAGGATCTGCTGCTAAAATCTTGGTGCCAGATACCACAGCACACCCTCAGGGGTGTAGTGGAGTCCATGCCTCGACATGTCAGAGCTGTTTTGGGACCCACACAATATTAGGAAGGTGGTCATAATGTTATGCCTGATCGGTGTATATATATATATATATATATATATATATTTCAGACTTCAGACTTAACTCGAAATATATATATATATATATATATATATATATATATATATATATATATATATATATATATATATATATATATATATATATATATATATATATATATATATATATATATATATATATATTTCGAGTTAAGTCTGAAAGCAACTTCTTGCCTACTCATTTTTTTTTCTCTCTTCAGAATTTTTCTCCTAATCGCCATCTCAGGTAATAGCTTCCTCATGCCCCTCCTCTCTTCTTCCCCTGCCAGTTTCTCCATCATCTCAGTCTTTGTATCAATCTGGCGCCCTTGCTCGGCATCCACACTCCCCTCATCATCTCAGAGAACACAACAGACATCTTTTTTTGGGCTGTGGCAAAACAAATGAGCCGAGAAAGTTTGACCTTTAGCAGTGCACGTCCTGAACATGATATGTGAGTATCAGAGAGAGAGAGAGAGAGAGAGAGAGAGAGGCAAGAAATAGAGAGACTGCGAGTGAAACGAGGGAGGTGTTGGAGGAAGAAATTGAGAAAGAGATACAGGGGAGAGAAAGTCAAGGGGAGGAAATAAACAGAGACATAGAAACAGAGAGAGAGATAGAGTGAGGATATCTCAAGTCCTTGTTTGTCCGGTGTGCCAAGGATATCTGTATTGATCCAGCAGGGTGTCAATCACAGCACTCAAAAGACTATTTATGTACAGAGACCTTTACCTTTGAAATAACAGCAGAGCTACGGCGATGAGGGTGAACAGATAACCCAGCTGCATAAAATAACATCTTTAAAACTTAGTGCGTGACCTCGGCAGCTTTCTCTTATACCGTCCCCCAGGAGCACACAATGCCGCTCAGGCCTGCAAACGTTTGCCCCATTTCACAAATCCTCAAACAGGCCCTGCATGAAACACATCGCTATAATGCTTCCTGCTGTGAAATTGTTCTTGTTTTTAAAATTTAAACTTGATGATGATTAAATTACTCCATACAAAGTCGATAAATATTGAGGCTTACTCATTAAGAGTAATCATTTACTAAAAGAAATGGTTGGTCCACTTGAGACATTTTTTTGTGTTGCTGCAAAATACTACTTTAGATATTCTGTTGACTATACATAACGTTCCACCTACATGTCAACTAACTCATAGGGTATTAGTTGAGTATTAGTAGATTTTTTAGGAGTACGATTAGGGTTAGTAGAATAAGTTATGGGCATCAAAATAACGTGTTAGCAGATATTAAGCAGACAGTCTACTAATACTCTAATGAGAGTTAGTTGACATGTAGGCGCAACGTTACATATAGTCAACAGAATGTCTAAAGGAGACCATCAAAATAAAGTGTTACCAAATTTTTTTTAAAATGTATATATATTTTTATTTCATTTATTTAATCTTTATTTATGCAGGTGTGACCCCTCCAGTTCGAAATGCCCGCTTCAAGCGGGACTCGAACACGGGTCTACCGGCATGAGAGTCGGACACTCTAACAAGGAGACTAAAAAATGCAACTTTTAGCGTCAGTCGCTAAAGCATCTCTTGAGATCAGAGGAGTGAGGTTTACTCACACAGTGATTACTAGCTGGCCTCCGTTACTCACCCCCCTAAGCCTCACTCCCATCCGTGTCACGGCACCAATGTAACCCCTTCTGTTCGAACCGCCCACTCCAAGTGGGACCTCGGGACCACCGGCATGAGAGTCGGACGCTCTAATGTGGCGTTCACACTGGACGCGATTCGCGCAAATAATTCACGCTAATCACTTGAAGGTGGACGCTTGAACATTTTGAGTTTACTCGCTTCATTCGCGCTAATCGCGTGTGACATTCACTGCACAACAGACGCGAATTCGCGACATGGGAGGGGCTTCTGCCAGTCGGCTCGTCTCCTTGAGAAATGGCTGACATGGGCTGTGTTTACATGTCTTTTTTTGTTAAAATCTACTGTTAATGTGTGACAAAACGTAGTTTTTAAGACTTTTTCAATCGATAATGTAGTTGTTTAAAGCTGAAATCTGTGGTTTATTTATATAAAGAGTGCCTATTTGAACATTTTATCTGTCATTTTCGGAGTTGTGAGCTCCAGCGGATCAGCGGCGGTCAGCGCTTGTCAACGCCGGCGAAGGCAACCTTTCCTCGGCCAGTCCTTCTGCCGTCTGCCGCTCGCTCTGATGTCTCTGTGGTGTGTCTCGAGCTATAATTCGTCTTGTAACGGCCGATCTTTGGTCTCATGGATCTATAATTTGTTCCCTGGCAAATCGTTTAGGCTGAGGGCAAAGTGAAGTTTCATTCCTTTTTTATTTTTAGTCTATAGCTGTACGTTACAGTTGTAATGTTAGCCTACTAGCACTGACTTTGAATGTTTGAGTGAATTGTTTGCTTTATTTAATGTGTAGCTTATTATACCTTTTACTTATACTTTTGTATTATTGATCATACATAAACTTGCATTTAACAAAAAGAGACTGGGTTGTGTTTCATGTCATTTAATGTTATCACAGTGATAATCATATTGTCTGAACCAGATATTAATATACAGATTTTCTCCTCAATGTTGTCACTACTAGAGCAAGCTCCTGATTGGTTAACGCGGCGCGAAATATCCGCCAAAGTTCAGATTTTTCAACTTGAGCGATTCAAAATGCTCAATTCGTGTCATTCGCGCCGCCTCATTTGCGCGAATCGCGCCGCAGAATGCCATTTCGCGTCTCTGCATTGACTTAACATGTAAATCACTTGTGCGAATCGCGTCCGGTGTGAACGCACCATAGCAGGGAGGCTAAAGGCTGCAGCCCCTAGCGTCAGTTGCTAGAGCATCTCTTGAGATCAGAGGAGTGAGGTTTACTCACACAGCGATTACTATCTGGCCTCCGTTACACAGGTAAACCGTTTGAGACCCACTTCTCATTTACAAACATGACCTGGCCAAGAGGCTACAGAAATAAATTAGAAACATGCTGTACAACTGTACATAGTCATACACATGACACACAGAACAAGCAATTAAATTAAAAGAAGTAGACAGCAAAGATAAAAGGTAAAAAAAAATTACAATAATAAATAAATACATAAAATGCTTAAAGGGATACTTCAGCGATTAGCATTAAGCTTTGTATCCGTAGAAATCCGGTAGCATATTCGAATGATCGCCGTATTTTAAAAAGATCCATGTCAGCCATTTCACAACGAGACGAACCGGCTGGCAGAAGCCCCTCCCATGATGCAAATTTGCGTCTGTTGTGTAGTGAATGTCACACCCGAATGAAGCGAGTAAACTCAAAATGTTCAAGCGACCAACTATACGCGAATAGCGTGATTCCTTCATTCACGTCTGGTGTGAAGGCACCATTAGAATTTTTTTTCCACCGATCTGAACCCTAAGCTTGCACTATGCACTGGTCGACGTAATGACGCCGCCGTTTAGTGTTTACTAGGTGGACCGTTCGAATGCAGTAGGCTGTGAGAAAGTGAAAATGGTACTTGTGTGCAGAAAAAGTGTTGTTTGGCAGTACTTTCAGTTAAAAGAAGGCGATTCAAGTCGAGCGACATGTTAAATTTGCACTGCAGATTTGTCTCGTGTGGTGACCCTAAACAAGAGCTGCTGTTAAAACATTTGCGTATGACATCCGAAAGAATACGAGTTGTGCAAGAGGAAATCTACAGACAGCAGCCAAAATGCAGCAACTTCAGGTACGGAAAAGGAAGGACATAATGTTGCCTATTCTTTCATTTTTTTCCAGTTAAAATAAAATAAAATGAAAAATACACTACTGTGGATGTTTACTTCATTAATGTGTTTACTGTGATAATGGACTGAGGATGGGAGTAGTATTCGGTTTCGGATTCGACAGAATCTTAGCCAGTGGATTCGGTATTCGGCCGAACCCCAAAAATTTGGATTTGGTGCATCCCTAAAGCAAATATCGCCATTTTGCGTCATCGGAGGGTTTTTTTGGCCAGAGGCTAGAGACTACAGCCAGAAGTAGAGCTAGTTCTGCATGTTTTCAACCTGTCCATAGGGGTGGGACCTCAATCACAGAATGTAAATGCGCACGGCCGCTCGGGCATTCATAATGGAGCGGTCGAAGCAACGCAAGTGTTTTCAATTAATTCCTATGAAAGTTAAGCTTCCATAGGCATGAACTGAAAACGTGCCAGACTGGACACGCACCGTGAATGACTGTGCGGCCGTGAATGAATCCCGTGCTTAGCTCAGCTCAGCTCAGCTCTTTGCTCTCGTGATGAATGAAATCTGACTCCTGCTGCGTTTGTGCTGCGCCTCTCGTTCGGCTCACACTGTATTGAACAGACACGGTCAGTTTTTAACTGTAGTGTCTGTTCTCTAACTGAACTAAATGATTTTATTACCATACAAATGAACATGACGGTGGGGGCGGTACCGCGGTGGGCAAGTTATAACCGGTAGCCGTGGCTTGGGAGTGGCCTTGTAAGGAGGCGAAGCAAGTGCATTCTGGGAGTTGTTGTCTTTCATCCACATGAGCCAAAAATAAATGTTCTGGCTTTTCTCAGTCTAGAAGAACTTCTATGTTCTAATGACCCAATTTAAATGCACATTCATCTTTCCAGCGGTGAAGTATCCCTTTAAGTAAGTGTGTATAAATATAGTTCAGGATTATCAGCAAGAACAAGAGTCAGCTATGGTGTTTTGGAGGTTCTGCTTAAAGGTGGAGGTTGGAAGGTTGGAATCAGAGATGCAAGTTTCCGAGTATTTGGGGGGGTGTGGTACTAAACTTAATAAAATTACTTGATCTTGTGTGATAGGTGTTATGAGCGGAATGAGAGATGACAGATAGTAAGGTGTCTTGCCCAAGATTGTCTTGTATAAGAGAAACCAATGATGGAGCCTATCATGAATGATAGAGTGTGTCAAGTTTTTGTAGATAATGTCGCCATAGTCCGAAATTGGCAGTACTGTCCTCTTAACAAGGGTGCATTTGGTTGCATGAGTAAAGGATATATAAACACGGCCATTTTTGCTACAGTTTTTCATGCCCACGGAGGCTGTATTTATTTCAAATACAGTGAAAACACAGAAAAATACTAGCCTGACGTCGTCATACTCAGATTCTAGTCAGGATATGAGTCTGATACTGCTCCATTGGGCTGTGATTATGGGGCGTGTTTCAACCGAACCAGGAAAGAAAATACCTCTGAACTCAATTGGATAGACCTACAACCAATCAGAGCAGCGGAGTAAGTGACGTATGTTGAGCGATGCATAGTTGTCAACAGAACTGCACGCACGCTGGAAGAAGAAGAAGAAGAAGAAGAAGAAGAAGAAGAAGAAGAAGAAGAAGAAGAAGAAGAAGAAGAAGAAGAAGAAGATGAGTGTAAACGATCTTTGCCACTGTTGTAAAAAAGAATTTAAGAATACACAGAGTACTTACCAACACGATCATTATTTTTGAGAGAAATATTAAAGGTGAATGCATATACGAACAAGTTCTCCGTTTAGGATTAGAACGAATTCAACCCAAGCGCTCTTTGGTGACGTGGATGATTACGTCACTGTTGATCATCTGTCCATCATCGTATAAAGCCCGCCCTGACAATTTGATTGGTCCGAACAGCTCTGGTTCGAGCATAGTTGCTCCACAACGGATCAAGTCCAGACCGAACTTCCCGACCTCAAATGTTGTGGGCGGGGCTAAATTCAGCTGGCATCCAGGCTATAAAATACAGTAATATTGTAAAAATGTTATTACAATTTAAATTAATTGTTTTCTATTTGAATAAAATGTAATTTGTTCCTGTGATCAAAGCTGAATGTTCAGCATCATTACTCCAGTCTTCAGTGTCACATGACCCTTCAGAAATCATTTTAATATGCTAATCTGCTGCTCAAGAAACATTTCTGATTATTATTAATGTTTATGCAATCATGCTCCATAAAATTTTATGAAAACCACAGAAAGTTCAAAAGAACAGCATTTATTTGAAATAGAAATATGTTGAAACAGTATAAATGTCACTTTTGATCAATTTAATGCATCCTTGCTGAAAATGAATTACTTTAATTAAAAAACAAATCCACTTTTTAATGGTCTTAATTTGTTTATTTATTCATATTTTTAATGAACTTTATATTTGTTAGGCTAGTAGTTTTTGTTGTGGTATAAAAATTGAAATCGAGAATTGTCAAACTTCATAACAGCCTAATGAATTAACATAATTATATGCCTAAAAAGACACTGGTTAAAGCTATTTTATTAAAGCTTATTATATGTTTTTCTCATAATAAAAAACACTGATAAAAATGAAGTCCCTGTGACTGTAACCATAACAACGTCCAAGCACTACCTTGACCGCACAAACAATTGTGCTAAAAGTTATTGCATTTGGGGCCTTTACCACATTTAGGACCAAAAGCTATTACACACACAGGGCCTTTATCACATTTAGCTTGTTCAGTGTTCTAGACATGGTAACGGCCTTGTCTAACATCACAACTTCACGGCTCTGAACCCCACCACACTGTCTGGCCTTAAATCTACAGCTCTCGCTGATAGTAAATAGGTCATTCCGATGTTCTGTTGACAAATGCCTTGTTGATAACTCCCATCCAGCTGTGATGCCACCCAGGCCTCTCTTATCTAATGGGACCATCTGTCTTGTGTCGATGATGTCACTTCCTGGAGTCTGGCTGAGGCAGGGGAGAGTTGATAGATAGTTGGCTTGATAGAGACAGACAGAAAGAGATAGGGAGAGACTGGGAGAGGGATGAGCAGATTATACGTTTCGCACATAAACCTCAAATCTCGCCATATAGCGCCCTGTTTCAGCCTAAACATTTGCAGGAAGAAAATAGAGCTGTGTGCTCGACAATTTTTAAAAAAGCATTCGGAAACAAGTTTGTTGTTGTGGCCCAACAGAGCAATTCTAAGCCATCAAATAACCACAGAGTCACAAAGTCTCTGTTCAAAGACCCTCGTTGGAAACTAAAGACAACACGGCTGAGTGAAAGAATTCTCGCTGCAGTCATTTTTCTGATGTATTCTTACTCCACAGGCACCGTGATAAGTGTACCATTCACTCTTATTTTTCCAAAGGCGAAATGCTCGACTTGTCAGACTTCAAATGGTTTGAATTCTATTTATCAAGCTCAGCCGTTGACCAAATGACACGCCTACAATTTAAGGGTGTTTGAAAGGAATGGAAATGTCTTTTCTCCATCATAGGCATGAATTACAGACACTTTGAGAGCAATAACCGAGGGTCAAAGAGGCACATCTGTACAGCACTATGTCTGAGAGGCTTTCTGTGAATTGGTAAGTACAATGATCCATGCTTTCAGGTTTTTACTTGTACAGCTGCTTGTACAGCTGTGTGTGTGTGTATATATATATATATATATATATATATATATATATATATATATATATATATATATATATATATATATATATATATATATATATATCAAGAGAGAAGGTGTAAATGTAGACAGAAAAGCTATATCCATTGAGATAATTAAAAGGGAATAATTAGACTTATTGTGACAATGTGTGAGGCATATGCACATGGAAGTCAGTGTCACATGTGCTGCTTGTTATGAACAGAACATCTCATACATAATAAGTATTCAGTAATAAGCATTCATTTTGAAATTGCTGAAAAGAGCAGCACTACTTGTCACCAGCAGATGTGAAAAGAAACATTTTTAGTTAAATTGAAAATGAAAATTCTGTCATCATTTACTCAAACCTGTGTGACTTACTTTCTTCTGTTGGAACATAAAAAAACCCCATCATATTTTATCTGAAGAAAAAATGTCATGCAGTTCTTGGATTGATATGCGGTTGAATAAATTACAGAATTAAATTTTTTGGGGGGTGAACTATCCCTTTAACTAGCTTAATGGAAATGCTAACCTGTAATTTGCTAATCAAATTCACCAACTATCTTTTGTTATACTGGTCCAATAGCTAGATGAACACCAAATCAGCACTAAGCAGTCATGCACTAGAAAAGCACTAAGCAGCATTAACTAGTACTAGACCCACTTTAGTCAGCATAAACAAGCACTAGACCAGCACTAGACCAGCACCTCTTACCCAATCCAGCACCAGCTAAACAAGGGTTGTCAAAGATGCAGCTCAGTTAGCTCCCAAGCTCCCGATTAGTTATTATATTAACTATCTGTTATTTAACACCCTGTGTGTTTTATTTAACTGTTATTTAAAGTACATTATGATAATACTTTGCTGGTTACATATACGTGCAACATTTCAGCTGTAAATAAATTATGAATATTAACTAGATTATGTTAATTAACCTGCCTGTCTAGCAATGTATGTTTGTGTTGAAATATAATAAAATAATGGTTTGTATTTTTAAAAACATTATCGTATTATGTGTAGTGAGTTGGCACGCGTGATTTATGTTTTGAGCTTCAGAACATCCGTTAAGGGAAGATCGATGAGCATCAATACTCCCAGCTTTTCATGGTGCATTGTGGGTGCATTGTGCATAGTTGGTTTTGGTGCACTGGAAGGATTTTGCGATTGAGACAGCCCTTAAAATGGCCGACTCCCTGATCAGTGCCCATGATTACTGAACTAGTGCCGCGTTCCAGTTCATTTTTATCATGCCCTTCACTCGTTAACTTCCCTCCGTCTCGTTCACTCGGATGTGCGTCATTGCTTACGTTGCATGAGTACTGACAGAACCTTAGCAATGGACTGAACTGGAACGTCCTAAGCCCTTGATCACTTCGAATCCACTATGGAGTTGATTTTTTTTTTTTCCTTTACGAAATTGTTTAATGCAGCATTCTATACTGTATGTATATAGGTGTATTTTGGTTGTTTTAAATGTTTTTAAAAATATTACAAATATCATAGAGTTGTTTGTGGTTGGGTAAATTAAACGCGATATGCGGTTACGTCACAATCGTGTTGCATTGTGGTATATGAAGCTGTCTGAAGTGTACATATAAAGTAGACTCGCTCCCTCAGTCAAAATCGAGGGAGCAAGGGTCTGTCCATATAAACTTCCCTTGTCTACTTCACGAAGTGGAACGCACTTCAAAATGGCGGCGGGATTCCCCCGAGGGGAAGTGCTTAGGGAAGTTCGCAAGTGCGTGTCTAAAACTGGAGTGGAACGCAGCAAAGGGAGCTGATTGAGACGTACCCTCAGTTCCTGGAGGCTGTCCTGCAGAGCTTAGCTCCAACCCTAATTCAACACACCTGAACCAGCTAATAACATAGGTGAGTTTATTCAGGAGCTAAACACTGTAGAACATTGGCCCTCGGGGGCTGGATTTATGGAACTCTGAGCTAGACCAAAAGCACCACCAGAGTAACACTAATTAACACCAGGCCAGAACCAAACCAACAAGGGCCGCATTTCCCAAAAGCCTTGTTAGCATAAGTATATAATAGAAACCATTGTCACCAATTGTCTCCACAATCTATTTAGGTTTACAGGGAAACAGTCGTTTTTGGGAAACAAAGTCAAGCACAATATCAGCAAAACCAGCAATTAAAGGGTTAGTTCACCCAAAAATGAAAATTCTGTCATTATTTACTCACCCTCATGTCGTTCCAAACCCGTAAGACCTTTGTTCATCTTCGGAACACAAATGAAGATTTTTGTGATGAAATCCGAGAGCTCTCTAACCCATTCATAGACTGCAACGTTACTGCAACTTTCAAGGTCCAGAAAGGTAGTAAAGATATCATTAAAATAGTGTTTGAAACTTAATGTTATGAAGCGACGAGAATACTTTTTGTCCGCAGAAACAAACAAAAATAATGACTTTAAACAACAATGTCTTCTCCTCCGTGTCAGTCTCCTACGCAATTCTCGCAAGCACCACAACACATGCATGTGATCATGTGATCGTGCTCGGCCAATAGTGACCCAGTGTTTTGCCATAATACTAGGATAGACAGTATATTGTGACTGGCCCAACAAAGTGAATAGCATAAGAGCGTTACAGGGAAGAGAAGAGACTGTTGAATAAAGTCATTGTTTTTGTTTGTTTTTTAACACACACACACACACACACACACACACACACACACACACACACACACACACACACACACACACACACACACACACACACACACACACACACACACACACACACACACACACACACACACACACACACACACACACACACACACAACCAATGGGTGGGTTTTCATGTTCTTCATTTTTACATTTTCAAACAACATCATATAACACAAATGATTTATAAGCTGTTTTCATCATGGGGACCAAAAAATTTCCCCACAAGGACAATGATTTTTGATACTGCCATGTTTGTAATTGTAATGTAGGGAATATCTGAACCACACACACACACATGCATATCTTGTGTGACTCACTCTGGGCTAATCAGAGTTTTAACTCTCTCTCCAACTGCCAGCTGCTCCAATCTGCTCTGCAGCCTGCCGATTATAAAATTGTAAAAATGTGAAACATACACTCACATTAACAAATGTCACGAGGAGCATGAAAAGGAGATAAAATAAATAAATAAATAAAGCACGTTTCTCCAAAGTCGGGGGGAAAAACCCTTTGTCTGCTGACATTTCCTTCTCAGGAAGAAAATTGAAATGGAAGAATTTTAATTTTGTGTGATTCAAATAAGCGTGAATCTGAATTGTAATTAATACACACTGCTGTGCTCCCCACGGGCTGCAGCTCTGACACTGGCTTAGCAAGCAGGGGATGAAATTCCATTTGGAACTGTAAAGATTATTGTTATGAGAGCCCAACACTCTTTTATTTCCATCTCCTCTCCTTCCTTTTCTCCATTTCCCCTCCATTTCTGTCTCCTCCTCATTTCCTGTTATTCATAGACACTTTAGATCTCTGCAGACGACTCGTGACCCACATACACAGTACTTCACTTTTAATCAGAGAAACAAAAGAGTATAAACACTACGTGCCGTTATTAGTAGGTATATGCGAGAAAGACTGCAAAGGCTTTAGGGATTGCTGAGATACAGTGGCCCCAAAAAACATTTGGACACTGAAGCCACATTTAAAAATGTATGAACGTCATTGCATTTGTTATAAAAAATCAAACCAAGTGGCATTTAAAGACAGTAGCACAAACACTCTTTTCCAGCAAAACATTTCACAAAAAGAGGTTTGGTGGGGTTGAAATAAAATAATACATTTTGTCCAAAAAGAAGACAAAAATATCGTAACACTTTATGGTTGTCAAATGTTAATTGAACAAGTTCATACTTGATGTGTGTGTGTGCGTGCGTGTGCCGGTACTGTGTGAACTTGAGAACTGATTTTATACATCCATAAAAAAATCACCTTGATACCAGTTGGGTACAAGTCAATGCTGTGCAGCATTTGCTTGCAAATGCTACTTGGTTTGATATATTTTGTTTTCTAATGCAATGACATTCAGATATTTTAAATGTGGCTTAAGTTTGAGGTCACTGCATAACACACACACACACTAAATAAAGAAAGATATATGGAGGTTCTTTAACGTCACAGCTCTCATTAAATCCCATGGGCTTGATTTTGTCAACCTCTCACTTTCTTGTACACACCAGACGGCAACTTGTGATATCACATGTTTGCTGATGTGTTCCTGTAATATATAGTTCTACTATCTTCCCTTGGATTAAATCACGCTTGCTGCAGTAAAAGGAATAGTATGCCAATAAATAAATAAAGACTTGATTCAGACACCAGATATACTTTTTTAATAGTGGGTGCAGGACACTATAGTTCATTTATGTAAGTGAGGATAGCAAAATAAAGTAAACTGTGACATGTTATACCCAAAAATTCTTCATTCAGTGTACTACCAGTAAAATTTATACAAATTTGGGACCAAAACTATACTTTGACCTGACAATGTTTTACTTAAATGTTTTCTTTAATTGCTAATGCGACCTTTTACGCCACAGACTGACCAAAATGAAGCATTGCTTGGTCATTGGTTGACCTAAATTGGTATAATAGCCGGCAGCTGATTGGTTGATTGTAATCCGTTACATACCTTTCTGTCAAAGTTATCTAGATTAATTTGTTCTGACACAGTTAAATACTGAGTTCTTGTCATATTGTATTACCATTTTCTAAACTATAGCGAATAAAATGTGATAATGTGAGAAAATGTTGAAAGTGTCTGAATACATTTTGGTTTGACTGTATGTATGTATGTATGTATGTATGTATGTATGTATGTATGTATGTATGTATGTATGTATGTATGTATGTATGTGCCGTATGTATGTATGTATGTATGGATGGATGGATGGATGGATGGATGGATGGATGAAGCAATTTGGGGCGAGTTGGAAAATAAACTGGACAGATCTATTGTACATTCAAAGGAAAGCCTTTGGCTTCAGTTACAGAAGGCAAGGGATAACATTAGTGTTGAAGCTCTCAGAGGACATATATAGACACTATGCCAAAGAGATGTGCTGCTGTAATTGCTGCAAAAGGTGGACATTAGTGCTGTCATTAGATTACATTTTTAATCGCGATTAATCACACTTATTGTGAAATTAAGCATACGGCATGTATCTCATTAAACACATTCATTTTGTAATCACTTGCTATATCCAGCAAAGTAAACAATCAGAAAACTGTATTTTCTGCAAGCTTCAAGGATCATTGGAGACTACAAAAGGACACCAAATAACCAAATATGAGGAGTCCATATAATTCTATTAAATAATAAATGTATACACACCTAAGCACCCCTGAAAAAAAAAAAACATTACATAAAAAAACATTACAGAATTCACAGTGTATATATATGTGTACAGAGCAACAACGAGATACCGCTTTGACTGCATAAACCTATGATTACTAAACACAACAACATACACATGACAAATCAATTGCTGCTCTCTGTATGTTTTTCCGTTGTCTCCTGTCATGTTCATATGAAAATTGTGCAAGCTTATTTTGTCCATTAGATCAAAAGATCTGAAAAAACCCATACATTTACCAGCCCATAGACCCTCCCCTCGAAGAAATCAGGACAGAAGTGGTTGAAAGTGGACAAAAGAGACAGATTAAAACACCTGGTCCTGATTTATTAAACAGGGTAAATTAGCGTGAAAGAGCAATCCCAAAAAAAAAGCGCCAACGGGAGTTCAGTGCGTGATCTACTGATGACGTGCAAATGAAAGAACACAGACACAGCCAGATCACTGCCATAATGACCAACGCAATCTACCAGTTAGGGATGCGCGGTATACTGGTACTGAGAAAATACCGATATATATTTTATTTCAAACGGTACAATTTCAAACGGAGGGGGGCTCTTGATTCGGGCCAAAATTCAGAGCCCTGAGCCCTCCCCTGGAGAGCATGACAAATACACATAATCTTTTCTCTATTTAATTTGATGTAAGTGTGAACTTGTGAATTTGCTTATAAAACTGTTGAAGAACCATCAAACCTTGCCAAGCATCTGTCACTTGCCATTCCTGTCTTGTACAAGACATTAAGAGATAGACAGGTAAGTGCATAATTCAAACGATCTAATTTAGACATTTATGTTCTTTTAACACTTATCAACACACATACATAAGATCGTATTGTTTAAATATAACAAAATCTCCAGCGTTCGATTTCAACCAGTGACGTTTAGATTTCATATTTGCATGCATACTATTGCACTATTTACATTCGAGAAAGACATAACCAACTTTTGATGTGACTACTCTCTAAAGATGGACATTTTTTGACATAATTTTGTGTGTACTTGACTAAGGAAAAACAACTTAATTTGGAATGAACGAGCTCTTTAGACTTTGGTATAAATTTGGTATTAGCGCAAAGAAAACTCTCGCTCAAATAGTTTTCATACCATGTATTACAAAATGCTATAAAATCGCATGTTCAAATTGGCAAGGTTTAAAAAGACGCAGGATTTCCATCAACTCTCCCGAAACGACAGCAAAAGTGTTGAATCTAAGCGCGCAGACTGCTTTTATAGTGCAGGTGCGATGTCTTTTGAAGCCAGAAGCAATTCGCTAATTTTGAGCTAGAGAAGGGAGACGCGCAGTATTGCTGGAATTACTTCTCACAAGAAAGTTCCCAAATGCCTGATTTGATGTGATAATCTTTGTTGATTCATTTAATAATAAATATCTGTCGTAATTTCCCGCTTCATAAACCCCAAACTTGCGAGAGTGACACTGCATGAAAAGTGGGATTTTCGACCGCGTAAACGCCTGTAGACTCCCGGAAATCTCACTAATTTTCGGCTGTTTTCGACAATTTAGAGGCAGCGAACGTCGCGTTCGTCTGTGCCACAAATTGTCGTAAACGAACCATGAAGTAGGTGGAGAGCCCCCCGCGGAGAGACCGCGGAGGTGCGACGCCTCTAATTAGCATATGAATAGCAGCGAAACCAGAGAGTCAACGGCCTGACTTGAATTACTCACTCAGTATTGGCTGAAGCCACTACTTTTAAACAAGAAAAATCCCTCGTGATTGGTTGGCAGATCACTGCAAACCAATCATTATTGGTCACCCTGGCTAATTATAAATGTAAACCACAATAATAATAATAATAATAATAATAAATATATAATTTATGTTGTAATAATTTATGTTTTATATTAATGTTATTGTGCTATGAACTACACTATTCATACCATCAAGGAATATATGGGAACATTTGCCCGGACCGTGCCATTTATTCAAAGAAAGAGCTTCATTTATAAACACACAGCTGTTTATTCAAAGAAAGAGCTTTATTGTTAAACACACAACTATGTACAGTGCAGCAGTAATGTCTCTTATGTTGTCCTCCAAAAACGTCAAAAAGAAGTGACCAACACTTTCGGGAAACACAGGCGTATATGGTGAGTTGCTCTGTATTTCGGTATCGCCTCTAATCTGGATTGCAAAGTGGCACAGAGTTCAGAGAGCTCCAGGCTGCGAGAGGGCGGTGGTCGCACAATCCATCCAGACACACCGTCAACAATGCCGTCTTCCTCATCAGATATGAGTTCAATGGTCGCGCACTTCCAAATGTCCATCTCATCCTCAGCCAGCACACTCTCGCTTCCAGCAACTGTAATACAATCCATAAAGACAATAAGCAACCTGAAAAATACTCACATTGACAAAAAACTGATCTAATATAATAAATCTTACCCTTTTTCTTCTTGATCGACTCAGAGCTAAACTCTTCGCAGTTTCCCGCATGCAATGCAAGTTCAGGTTGTTTGTATCTGAAGCTCCGGTGTATCGATTCATAATACGTCTTACAGGCAGCTGGAAAACAATTACATGAGACAGGTATTAATAAAAACAGTCACGGTAAAATTAAACAAGGAATGAGAAAAAACATTAGAAGTAATACTTACACACAATGTTACATGATCAGCGGTTCAATCTGGACTCGCGGCAATCGCTCCAAGCAGATAAGAGGTCACGGCTTCGTTATGAGGCGAGGATAGTCTGTGTAAACAAAATGTGCAGTTTTAAGCTCGGATCTATTAACGCATCCATTTCCTTATACAGCTGAATAAAAGCATATTCTTTAAATCGTAACGTTACATTACCCATGCTCTGGTTCATAGCGCCTGCAGTTTGCCTCAGAGTTGTGAAGACGCCAGACAGCCTCCTGAAAATTAGTAGAAAAAGTTGGTCGTGTCCATGCAGAGGAGTTGAAAGGGAGCTGAAGGCGAGACGGCGTCCTGTCATTGTTGATCACGAAAAAGCAAAGCAGCAAAAACCCAAAACACATCTGTTTAAAGCTCGTCTTGCACGCGTCATGGCCATGACCTCGCACGTGATTGGACGAGGGCAAGAAGCTCGTCGGGCTCCTCCAATCACATGCAAGGTCATTGTTATAAGGAATATCTCGCGAGACGTGCTCGCATACCTATGATATTAACAAGCGCAGTGTGCATATGAAACTCTGTGTGAAATCAACACAGTGTGCTGTCAGTTGAAAGATGGAAGTCCCAAGACTGAAGAAACGACCTCGGCGCTTCTGTGAACATTGCTACACTGAACTGTGTCATACACAGCATTTTGACCACAGAAAGCGCTATTTCAAAAATGGAGTTTGGGAGAAAAAATAATTGGATTTATCCACCACACTATGCACCAATTATCCACACTATGCACAGTATTTGAGCTCTAGGAAACTGTGATGTAATTGCACAATTATGGAAAGCCATAAAATGCTGTTTGATGTTATTTGCATAGAATGCACATTTTGAGCCTGATTAAAACTCTGTTAAAACAATTAAAATTTTTGAAATAAATTATTTTGTGTGTATTTCTTTTACATAACATTGGTTATTGCTAATGACATACAGATGAGTATGTCATTTTTACTCATGAGTACAATTTTACTCATGAGTAAAATTATGCGCAATACCCACGCAAAAATACATACCCTGTATGGTATCGATTTAAAAAAGGTACTTTGGTATTAGATTGTGGTATCGTACCGAAGCAGAAATTGTGGTATCGAGCCATCCCTACTATCAGTTAGCATCTGGTTTAAGACGTGCTTTTATGAGGCGGTAAATAATGTCGCAAACACCAGTAAATTGAGTAACGCAAACCTTAGTAAACCACCTTGCGTGATTCATTTAAATAATCTCCTCCAATAAATTCCTACAAATGCATATGCAATAAGATCAGCTGCAAAAATAACTTTGCCCGCGCCTTTTCAGCACTTTAGTAAATGTTTCTCTGCGTGTCTTTAGTAAATCCTGACAGTAGATTTTTAACGCCAAAAGAGGGTTTGTGCTGGCGTAAGCTGTTAGTAAATCTGGCCCCTGGTGTAAAAGGGAATGTGTCTCCCTTATCTACTTGTGATCCGATCGACCAAAACACATCTTAATACCAGGTGTAAACAAGGCCTAGAAAACACAAGGAAACGACAGACACCAGCCTTGCTATCACGACGCTAATGCCTTCCTGTAATAGCTGGTTTCACGGATGTAATCACAACTGGGGGAATCAAATGTAATAATTTAAAAATTAACCACAGAAAAAGCCTTATCAGTGGAGCACTGATCTGAATATTGGAGGAGACATGTCCTACTCAATGTCTCAATTGGGGTTAAGGCTCTCGTCAGATCTAACTTCCTTTAGATTCAATCATGCTCACTTCAGTTACATTTGGACGCCATCATTCTGTTTTGGATGCTGCTTTGTTGTCCCAGTAACCTTGTATCTGAGTTGTAATGAGACTGTGATGTAAACTCATCTCTTGGCAGTGCCACATGGGCCATTGGTGAACATTTATCACTCTCTGGCCCGCTCTGTCCAATCCTGCCACCGGCCCAGATTGTGCCTAAAGATAGCAGGAGTGTCCGGAACCCCAGAGATCGCCTCTCTCTCATCCTATCTCTGCTTTTCACACACTCCCACAGACACACACTCAGTGAGAGGTAGATAGGCCAGGCTGGCAGGCAGTTTGTGGTGCCAGAGAGCTGGACCGAACCATCATCTGGCCACAGCCGAGCAGCCACGGCTACAGTCATCGCTGCACATGTGTGAATGTTTATTTATGCATGTGCGAGACACGTTTTCTCAAATGCCTCCACATCCACACAATCTCAGAAACGGCAGACGTGGAGCTGAAATTAGTCGCAAACTGTAAGAGACGAGAACAGAACAGAACAGGAAAAGAAGATTTTCTTTCTGGATCAGTCGGATGCTTTTAAGTGCCACTTAGATGTTTTTACAGTTTATTGCAGTTAGGAGCCGCACTTCTATTTTGGTTATCTTTTTACACTTCCATATTTTAATGACTTACAATGACTTTGCATTTCTGAAGTCTTTCTGTAAATGTACTTAGTTCACAGACGTGCATCTAAGAAACCAAGCTTTGTCGCTTCGGGTTTGATTAGCTCTTTTTTGCAGAGTTCACAGAAAGCCTGTGTTGAAATTCACCGGGTCTTACAAACAAAATCATGAGATGTTGGAAGAAGTGAAAAACCCTTAAACATTGAAAACTGAAAGCACGCGGCAAAGAAGCTATGCTCCTAATCAGTATCCTGGCCTTGTTTTCTGAAAAAATATCTAAAGATCCTTGAAACAAGATACCTGAAAAGCAAAACCGCATAAGATATTTAGCCTATAGTCATTTTTAAAGAATTTCTCTTGAATGTAAATTTTGCGTTTCATTGCCAGATTTTGGCACTTGTTTTGTCTTATATCTGAGAGATTTATCTCCACTAGATTGAAGCTAATGTAAGTGAATGTGTTCATGAAAAGTCTATTTTTTTTTTCAAAAGTATATTTTACAAAGACCTTGGTGTTATATTAGACAGCAACTTGTCTTTCGAAAATATTTCAAATATTACAAAAACAGCCTTCTTCCAACTCAGAAACACAGTTAAGCTACGGAACATGTTATCTGTCTCTGATGCAGAAAAGTTAGCTCATGCATTCATGACCTCTAGACTAGATTACTGTAATGCATCCTCAATAAACAAGCTACAATTAGTCCAAAATGCAGCTGCTAGAGTTCTTACTAGATCAAGAAAATATGATAGCACCAATTTTATCATCTCTACACTGGTTACCTAATAAGTTCCGTATCAATTATAAAGTATTGCTACTGACTTATAAGGCCCTAAACGGTTTAGCTCCCGTGTATTTAACTGAGCTTCTATCGCCTTACAATACATCTCGCCTTTTAAGATCACAAAACTCGGGAAAAAGCTTCGGGTAGTACCTAGGATATCTAAGTCCACTAAATGAGGAAGGACTTTTTCATATTTGGCACCTAAACTCTGGAACAGCCTTCCTGATAATGTTTCAGGTCTGAGACTCAGGCCACATCCACATGACGCCAGAGCTTTCCCTATCCAATCTTTTTTTTCCCTCATCTCAAGAATATCTGCGTACAAACAAAACCAATGAAACCGACGCAAAACGATGTAGTATACATGCCAGGCCATGATGCGGCGCTGTAATTCTGCCACAGAAATACACTAAAAATAGAGAAGAAGAGTTGTGGCTAGAAGGGGTACAGCAACGGTCGGAGGTGAGGCAAAATCTCACAATAAAATAACAATAAATACATTTGCTACTTACCAGATTGTGTTTTATTAACGCCTACACCTACCCCAATCCTAAACCTACCCTTACAATAATTAATTAAATTAAATGACGCAATATTGATTAGGGATGCACCGGTTGACCGGCCAATCAACCGGTTTTCTTTGTATTTTTCTGCCGATTTTTCCGGAAGTGCGCCCGCGTGCACATACGCCTATATTGCAATCATTCGCGAACATGTCACTTGTGTGTTACAAACGGAAACTGGAGAACTGAGGGAAGAGACGAGATACGCTGAAGGGAATGAAGAGCCGCTTTCCTGCGCGAGCTTACCTCTCCGCGCCCTGCACAAGCGTAGATAGTGAGTGTTTGTTCAGCTCAGCTTCTCACGTGTTGGATCGGATGAGAACGAAACAGACTAACTTGTGACAAAGCCGAAATACTTCTTTTTGTAGCCTAAAGAAGAATATGCATGCACTTTTGAAATGAAATACTATCAGTTCTGTAGCCTATAGGATGATCATTTTCATTTTACCTTAAAATTACATTGACTTAATTTGATTTAAAAAGCACCTGCTGTAGCATCTTAGTTTTTTTCGTTCCACTAAACATTATTTGATTTAACATTTTGGAACAATCATATACTTTGGTTTTATTTAATTTCACTGGTAAAGACTTTTTTCTTTACACTGAATTTAAAAACAAATGCTGATTTAAGTAACATCTTTGTTTGGATTGCAGAATATGCAGTTGTTGCCTTTAATTTCACCTTTCAGCCTTTTAATTTCCAATTCAATTTCCCGTTAATTTTAGATTGCGGACTTGTATTCATTAGCCAAAAGCCAATTTAGCCTGTTAAATACCAAATAAACATCTTGTTCATTTATACTTTCATAGTGAAAAAAAAAAAATGGAAATCGGTATATCAGAATCGGCCAATTTTCTTGAAAAAAATCGGTATCGGCCATGTAAAATCATGATCGGTGCATCACTAATATTGATGTGCGCATGCACAGTGGCCGTAGCTGTATCCCTTCTAGTCTTTACCGTACGGGACGTGGTGTGATGACATCACCGTTTCACAAAATATCCGGATTGGCTGTACACACGAAAACGCAAGGGTCTCAGTTTCAGATTTATCCACTCTGGGACCCGGTTTAAAAAAATACCGGTTTCAGGCTCCTAAAACGTTGGATCCGTCTGGACGAAACGCTGATACAATACAACATTTTTAAGTATACAGCTAAACGTGTCTCCGTGTGGACAGGAGCTCTCCCAGTTTAAATCTAGATTAAAGACGCATCTCTTTAGCCAAGCATTCACATAATGCATCTCATAACCTTGTACTCCAGTTATATCAGTGCACATGATTGTCTTCAGATGACCAACACCTGTGAAGAGACGAATCCAACTCCTGCGAAGACTTCAGATGACGCAGCTCTGCATCAACACGCACCCATTCTCAATTTTCTATTTACCCTAATTATTAACAACATGTATTCTTATTTCACTTAGCCCATTGACTGTGCCTTAATTTTTTTTTTTTTTATATTGATAATTATTAATAATACATTGCTAGCTAACTGTATGCTTGTATATGTAGGGGAGAGCAGGGCACAACCTATCGTTTTGTGACCTTCTTAGTTTGTGTAAATCCACTTTGGGTTCAGAGTATTTATTTTTCCCCACATTAATTTCACACATCTAGTACAATTTTGTGGTTTTGTTTCATTAATACAGTGTATACTTTTTTCTTGATTTACCCTGAAAGAATGGAAGTGAAATGTGACAACATGCCCCATAGGTGGGGTACATTGTAACATGTGAGGGGCACAATGTAACATGAGCAAATGACAGCTTAAAATGTTGCCTGATATAATCAAAAAAATATCCAAGACAAACTAAAATATTTAGTCAATAAAATACACTAATTAACTTTTTAAAATAAAATAATGGCATTTTTTAATCATTAAAAATAAACACATTTTTGAGTTTGACAACGAACACATCACTAAATACAGCTTTACAGCATAGTTAAAAACATAATAATAATTAATCAATTCTGTACATTGACTCTCAGTCATTATTCCCCTTTTTCTCATGGTTTCTCAAAAGAATTCATAAAAGTATAGAATATAATAGCGTAGTTCACCTGCACATTTAACCCCGGCTCATGTCTTCTGCTGGTTAGTTTAGCATTAAAGAGCTATCTCAACTGTTAAATAACAGATATCTTATTTTAAATAAACACAAAAAACAGAGATGAAAAATAAACTTAAGTAAGAAATGTACTTTTTTTCTATGGTTAAATAAATGTTCAGTGATATATTCCAAAGATTTTTTAATTTTGGCGCAATTTTTTCTCTAAATAATGTTGATATGGCAACTAGTAAATACACTAAGTTTCGTCATCCTGGCATGTGTGGAAAGTTTTAAACCATGTGTGTTACAACTAACCCGCGTTAGGTTGTGCCCTGCTCTCTCCTACATTTCTGAAATATATAACTTGGACACTGTCTCCTCTGATAACAAATCACTTTAAATTGTAATGTAGACGCATGCATTTTCTGTGAAGCTGCTCTGAAACGATATGTATTGTGAATTGAACAAAGAGCAGCACTGTTACAAATCACAAGATGCATCAGTGCATCAACAAATGGCACACACTAAACTGCTAAATCAGCTCCACCCCGTCATTGTGCGATGGTCAAACTTTAACACAAATGTTTATAAGAAAAGTACGTTCACCAAAAGTGGAGGTACTGTAAAAGTTCAACATGATCTATCTGACATCTCGAGGTTCAACAAGGTGTTTTTTTTATTAGTTTTTGCGAGTCAAAGCAATGTGGTCCTCTTTCATTTGATCGCTGAAGAACACTTGAGCTAAGCGCATTGAAACGTAAAGCTTTTAGGAAGCAGAAAGCTCACCTGTTCACAAAGGAACCGCTTTCAATATGTGGCTTTCTCAGTTGACCTTAGGGCTTATGTTTAATCGTAGAGGATTTCATGAAAGAATTTCTTCTTTAGCAATGCCTTTATATGTGCTTAAATTGGCTCAATAGGGGCAGGATGCTTTATCAATACATTTTATGTTTCGTCTTTCATAATTCATGGTCTTACTGCTATTATAGAATTCCTTCAATACACAATTGGAAAGTTGTCAGGTCTGCGATAATCCTTTACACAACCTATCAACAGTCCAGCATCATAGACATGAGCTTGTGTGCATTATTCATGCAAGGAAAAAAAAGCAGTGCAGAAAATAAAATGGAAAATATCGATGGGAAAATCAAAGTTCAGCTCTTGTGGGACTCTAATTTATTGCGGTAGAAAAGCAAAACTTGATAGATAATCTAATATCCATGGAAATCATCCCTTCCTTATACTATCTGGCCTGGAAGTATATAACATCACCAAATCCAAAAGGTCAAACCCACAATACACCCCGAATAAACTGACCTCTACCTTCAGAAATGAATATGCTTGTGTTTTAACTTAATGACTTATTTCAATAATAGCAAGTTAGTTAGCCACTGACAATTTGAGAGTTAGAGTGTTAACTTGAAGTTCATTTTGAAATGTTGAGTAAAACAGATTTGTGAAATTTTATTAAACAAAATGGAATGTTAAGTTTAAAATGCAAATCCATTGCTAATACTCACTGATGTTTTGTCCTGTTGGTTGCCCTCCAAAATGATGTCACTTCCTGTATTGTGATGTCATAAAAGAACTGGATAGAATAGGATGGATTTTTTTTTTTTAAATGTTTCGATAAGAGGAAATCAAAAGTATAATAAAATTTCCTTTTTAATTAAAAGTGCTACATGACCAAAATCCATTAAAATACAAATAGTGAAATTAATAGACATTCACCCTATGTTGATATGTTCTATTGTGAGAAAAGTTAATTTAATATTTAATTCAATATATTGAAAATGTGTGACTCCTATGACGTGTGTCTCTCTACTGCAGTTATGCTTTAGTCACAGTTCTTAAAATTGAGAAATGATAGGTCGGCCGAGGTTGTCAGCCAGCCAAAAATATATTTTTTACTCCTGTATCTCCCTTTTTTTCCCTTGTTATCTTTGATGTCAGTGGGGAAAAAAGAGCTGATAATAATTTCCAAGAACCAGACTGGCTTTTCAGTCCCTCCCTCTTTGACCTAACAAAGCTTTCGGACTCTCTCTGTCTCTCTGTCTCTCTCTCTGTCTCTCTCTCTCTCTCTCTCTCTCTCTCTCTCTCTCTCTCTCTCTCTCTCTCTCTCTCTCTCTCTCTCTCTCTCTCTCTCTCTCTCTCTCTCTCTCTCTCACACACACACACACACACACACACACACCTGAAACCTCGACAGGAGTGTCGTCAGATGGGAGATAAGCGCATGTGTCTCGTGTTTTCCTCTAGATGGTGCTGTTTACCACAACTCAACTAAACATGCCCCGCTTTCCTGTTGGTGTCCATTTCTCTTCAGAGAGTTTCATCTCTATTCAGTCTAATAAACCTTAAATAGAAGAGATGAACAGATTTTAGATCTGTGAATAACTTTTTTGTTACTGTTACATAGTTCAACCCAGTTACCTTACTTAAGAAAAACGAAATCACTAAGAAAAACGAATTACAATTATGAATTTTACGACTGAATACCTTTCAATCAAGATTTATCTTCATAAACTTTATAAATAAAATTCCACATTGACAAAGCATTAGGGGGAGGATTTTAGTGACTATATTTTACAGTTCCAAACTGTTTGTCAATGTTAATTTACCAACCTATTCGAGCTTTTAGAATCTGTTTAATACAAGTGTAAAATGTACTGATGGCAGTCAGATGGTACAAAAAGAGGCCATATGGTGGTTTAACTTTCATCAATACTGAGAAAAGTAGATTAATTAAAGCAATTAGCCTAAAATTAACTAATGTTTCCGTACTAACGTAGTGTAGCTAATATTCCTACCAACCTATATATAACTTGACCGAAGCATAGCTTTAAGTATTAGGTTTTTGCATCAGTCTGACAGACTTTATTAGTTCTGGAACGCTTTTAGTCAGTTTGACACGGATATTGCACTTAATACTCCAAACAACTGTCAACCACAAGTCACAAAACAGTATTGGTTTGTGTACGGATTATTTGACTTAATAACGCTGCAAAACAAATACATTAAATAGTCTAAATGAGGTGAAATGAAACCGTACATCGGAGCTCCTCATCCCGCAGCCCGCAGAGTCTTTCTGAGGCATTTCTCTCAGTCTCAACAGCGCGCTTGAGTGACGTTAATTCTAACCAATCACATTATTCCCCCTCCCCTTTCTGCGACGTTAATGAAGAGACGGACCAATCAGCAGCCGAGAGGGCGTTCCCCTGTGGGCATACTCGGAGTTGTTGCGAGAAATTCAGTCTGGGGAAGAGGAGAGAGCGAGGATAAGCATCCCAACACATCCCACCGTTTGGACTTTTTCTCATTCAGGTGTGCGCGGCGAATGAAACGCACAAGACACCGGGACAGAAGCCGTGGATTTTCTTTCTGACTGAGGACTGAGAGGGAAATGATCTGATCGCGTTTGAACTTGACTCTTTTTCTCTGATGGGATAGTTTATATTGATATTTGAGCAGAACAGGTGCATTTCATAAGGGCTCCTCCGGTAATGCGGAATGACCGTGCGGGACCGTTAACGCGCGCGTGGATCACCTGATTCATCACCGACCACCGCATTCCGCGCGCCCCCGACCGCACGCTGATCTGCGGGGGAAAGTTAATAAAGATTGTCTGATTGATTGCAGTTAAATCAACATTTCCCCCAAAAAACCAGCTGTGCTCTGAATTGGATTTTTTTCCACGACTAAAATACTTAAGTCTTCACTGACCTAGTCTTCAAAGCAGTGATCAATACGGATATCTTCATATTATACTGGAGCCAGATCATTTTTTTCTGACCGGTAGAACGGATTTGTCACTATGCGCTTGAATTTGGTAACCTCCGTGTGAGCGAGCTGACAGTGAACCGAGGTAAGAAAACGCATGCATGCATGCATACACCCAAACGGGTTTGCATGCAGAATTTATGTAGCCTACTGTCTTGTTTCAAAACACACTGACACTTATCGTGCACATGCTATTTATTCACAATGAAATAATAATTAGATGAAATCCCAAACGCATGGTGTGTCACTTTGAAGGGGGTGACATTAGAGGAATTTCATGTGAAATTTCTTGAAAGATGATGCTGAGTGCTTGACTGGCTGCATTATTTTATCCATAGCCTCTGTGCATGCACAATGATTACAGTGAAGACTAGGCTGTATGGTTGTTAGAATGAATTGAAGAATTATAACTAGAATGCACTGCCATGTTTGTAAAGCCATACTATAACTTATTATTTGATTTTTGATTATATTGATTTTGATGCACCATTTGTCGGTTCTTTGTCTTGAGTGTTGAATATTATAATATAATATAATATAATATAACATATTATAATGTTGTGTGTTGTAGGGTCGTGTTTGGCTGCTCTTTATCTACAAATGTAAGGCTCCGTGAAACCTTGGCTCTGTCAACACCATATGGAGACAACTGTTTGAATTAAAGCAGCGGGAACACGCGTGAACTGCTGTCATGGATTTAAGGGATTTTTTCTTGTTGGCAACATTAGTTGCTTGTTTCTGGTTAGATCCAACCATTGCCCAAGAGCTCATTTACCCTATTCGAGAAGAGCTACAGGAGAATGTTCTTATTGGAAACATACCAAAGGACTTGAACATCTCCCATATGTACTCTGCCACCGGGGCTAGCAGTAATTTGGTTTACAGACTTGTTTCGAAAGCAGGTGACACCCCGCTACTTAGAGTGATGAGCAATACAGGAGAAATTTTTACCACCTCCAACCGTATAGACAGGGAGAAACTATGTCCTGGCCTCTCTTTTGAAGACAGCGAGTGCTCCTTTGAAATCGAGGTGGTCATTTTACCCAATGACTACTTCAGATTGATCAAAATTAAGATAATTGTCAAAGACACTAATGATAACGCCCCCATGTTCCCGTCTCCTGTGATCAACATTTCAATTCCGGAAAACACACTCATCAACAGCCGCTTTGCTATTCCTTCTGCTACTGATCCAGATACCGGACCCAACAGTGTACACAAATACGAGCTGTTGAACGGGCAGAGTGCCTTCGGTTTGGATATTGTGGAGACGCCAGAGGGAGAGAAATGGCCTCAGCTTATCGTCCAACAGAATTTAGACCGAGAGCAGAAAGATACGTATGTGATGAAAGTGAAAGTGGAGGATGGGGGGAACCCACAGAAATCCAGCACTGCCATTCTACAGGTGACTGTCACTGACGTTAACGACAACCGACCTGTCTTCAAAGAGAGCCAAATTGAGGTCCACATCCCAGAAAACTCCCCTGTTGGGACATCTGTAGTTCAGCTGCAAGCCACCGATGCAGATGTGGGGGCCAATGCAGAAATAAAATACATGTTTGGTACCCAGGTGTCTCCAGCGACACGGAGACTTTTTTCTCTGAACTCCACCACTGGGCTCATAACAGTTCAAAGGCCGCTCGATAGAGAGGAGACTGCCATTCATAAACTCACGGTACTAGCCAGCGATGGAAGCTCAAGTCCAGCGAGAGCCACCATAACTATCAATGTGACCGATGTTAACGACAATGCTCCAAACATTGACCTGAGATACATCATCAGTCCAATTAATGGTACTGTAATGCTCTCTGAAAAAGATCCAATAAACACCAAGATTGCCCTCATTACTGTATCTGACAAAGATACGGATGTCAACGGCAAGGTGATTTGCTTCATTGAAAAAGATGTTCCCTTTCACCTCAAAGCGGTTTACGATAACCAGTATTTGTTAGAAACATCTGCACTGCTCGATTATGAAGGGACCAAGGAGTACATCTTCAAGATTGTGGCTTCTGACTCTGGAAAACCTAGTTTGAACCAGACTGCCCTGGTCAGAGTACGGCTGGAAGATGAGAACGACAATCCGCCCATTTTTACCCAGCCTGTCATCGAGCTGGCAGTCATGGAGAACAACCAGCGCGACATGTTCCTTACAACCATCAGCGCCACGGATGAGGACAGCGGACGGAATGCGGAGATTGTCTACCAGCTTGGACCCAACGCATCATTCTTTGATCTTGACCGCAAAACAGGAGTGCTAACCGCATCCAGGGTGTTCGATAGGGAGGAACAAGAGCGGTTCCTCTTTACGGTCACTGCTAGAGACAATGGCACCAGGGCTCTGCAGAGTCAAGCTGCAGTCATTGTGACCATACTGGACGAGAATGACAATAGCCCTAAATTTACACACAACCACTTTCAGTTCTTTGTGTCAGAGAATCTGCCTAAATATAGTACAGTTGGAGTAATCACAGTCACAGATGCAGATGCTGGTGAGAATGCAGTGGTGAGACTCTCAATCCTCAATGATAATGAGAACTTCATCCTTGACCCAGATTCTGGAGTCATAAAGTCCAACGTTTCCTTTGACCGAGAGCAGCAAAGTTCCTACACCTTTGACGTCAGAGCCGTGGACAATGGAAGCCCTCCATGTTCATCAGCTGCCAAGGTGACCATCAATGTCATTGATGTCAATGATAACACCCCCATTGTCATCTACCCACCATCGAACACCTCTTTCAAACTAGTGCCACTGTCGGCGATTCCGGGGTCGGTTGTGGCCGAGGTGTTTGCAGTAGATGGTGATACGGGTATGAATGCAGAACTCAAGTACACGATTGTTAGCTGCAACAAAGAAGGTCTTTTCAGAATTGACCCCGTCACGGGGAACATCACATTAGAGCAGAAACCCACGCCTGCAGACGTTGGCCTACATAGGCTAGTGGTCAACATCAGTGATCTCGGCTACCCAAAGTCCCTGCACACCCTTGTCCTCGTTTTCCTGTTCGTGAACGACACGGTTGGAAATTCCTCGTACATACAGAACCTCATCCAACGGAAAATGGAAACGCCGCTGGATAGAAACATTGGTGAGAGCAGCGAGACTTATCAGAATGTTGACAACCTGAAAACCATCATTGCCATTGTGACAGGCGCTATGGTAGTGATTGTGGTCATCTTCATAACGGTTCTGGTGCGCTGCCGACACGCCTCACAGTTCAAGGCCGCTCAGAGAAAGAAGCAGGGTGCCGAGTGGATGTCCCCCAACCAGGAGAACAAGCAAAACAAGAAGAAGAAGCGCAAAAAGAGGAAGTCGCCAAAGAGCTCCCTCTTGAACTTTGTCACCATCGAGGAGAGCAAACCCGACGACCCTGCCCACGAACCCATAAATGGAACCATCAGTCTCCCGGCTGAGCTCGAGGAGCCCGGGATTGGACGCTTTGATTGGAATGCCACCCCTACTACCACCTTCAAACCCAGCAGCCCAGACTTGGCCCGGCACTACAAGTCCGCCTCGCCCCAGTCCGCCTTCCACCTCAAAGCTGACACTCCGGTGTCTGTGAAAAAGCATCATGTCATACAGGAGCTGCCACTGGACAATACCTTTGTTGGGGGCTGTGACACGCTTTCCAAACGTTCCTCCACCAGCTCTGATCACTTCAGTGCCTCAGAATGCAGTTCACAAGGAGGCTTCAAGTCAAAGGGGGCACCTTTGCACACCAGACAGGTAAAAGAACACTTTTACTGGTCTATAAGTACTGCTTATAACTGCCCTGCTCAGTACTGAAGTGCCTGTGGTAGCTAACTTGCTCTGAGTGATAAATCTGTGATGCACTATGTAGAATGTAGATTTCAAAAAGCCCCCGTAGATGTTCTCAAATGACCAAAAAAGACGTAAATATTGTATGTGTTTTATATGAAACTAGCTGATCCAGGCGAATGCTATTGTCATCACCTTACCACATGCATTTGTGTTTTTTTTTTTCTTCCTTATTTATTTTTTTATTTATAAACCTCTACTTGAAACAAGTCCTGGATAATCAATTGGTTTAATATGGGTGAGATTCGAAAAGAATCCAACTTCTCCTAAGAGGCTAGATTCAGTTTAATTTCACTGCTTTGTCATGGTTCAAAGATACAATGCTCCGAGAGTTTGTGAAAGAAACATTTTTTTCTCGCCTGTCTACTTCGATCACCATTTTCTCATTTCGACACCTAAACTCCTTTGTGGAAGAAATGGATTTGAGTCCAGGCATTATCAAACAAATCATCACTTGTATGAATAACCCCTGAAATTCACAGAGTATGAAACTTTTTCTTATTTTCGGCGTTAATTAGCATCCTCTATGATTCCCGTTTCTTAATTAATCTTGGAATGGAGTTAATCTACTAATATAAAATGCGCACACACAACATTAAACATTATCTCCTGGTCCATTAAATCCAATGGTTTCAACATTCTACACCAATAAACTGTCACAGACCTTCAGTATAGAACCGTATTCTCTTCGGCTTGCTTTATATGCATATTTCTCAAAGACAGTTCTACTGTATAAAGCTCTAAAAATCGAGTTGCCAAGCACAGCATTTCATAGTATGAAACCCAGATGATGAGGGAGAGAGTTGAGGGAGGGGTGGGTAGGAGGGAGGGAGGGAGGGGAATATTACCTTTAGGTGGCACTGTTGTTCTGTATGGCATATTCTGGCTATGGGCCAACATGCAGTGTCTGTAATGCATGGGGAAGAAATGGGGGCAGTTACTCGTTCTCTCTCTTTCGCTCTCTCATTCACTCTCTCTCTCTCTCTATCTCTCGCTCACTTTTTGTCTCTCTCTCTCTCTCTGTCTCCTTGTCTTTCCCTTGCCCTTTTGTCTGTGTGTGTGTGTGTGTGTGGGAGCATCTCTCTCAGTAAACAGCTCATGTCTAATGATGGACTGAATACACAACAGATTGGTTATGGCTGTTAAGATAAGGTCTGACCGTTGGAGAACAAACACACACACACTTGTTTATTTAGCTATCTGAAAAACCTTCTGTTTTATTATTACTACAGACTACCCCAAAACTTACCCATACACCTAAAACCAAACATTTTGTGTTTTTAAAATAATACTTAAAACACATTTATGAGTGTTTAAATACATTAAAATCTGGGGACAATTTGTAGAATTTTTGTAGAAAAAAGAAAAAAAAACTTTTTTACTAAACTGAATAATTTTTTTAGGCATAAGTTCAAATCTGGGGACAATTTGTGTTTTATTTATTAAAAAAAAAAAAAACTTGTTTTAATTCATCATGAATTAATAATTATTTTTAATTTATGTATGGCTGTTTTCCTAATTGAGGGCAGAATAAGCTCACCTCTAGGGACAACTCTGTGTTAAATTTAAAAAAATACTTTATTTATGTTTTTGTTTTAAAGTTCACTTATAGATGTTTTCCGAGAACAAGATAGGATAACTTCTGGTGGCAATGTTATGCTTAAAAGATAGCAAAGAAGACCAACACTTTTATATATATATATACGAAGGGTTATTTATAATTACCACAGATTAGGCCTGTCTCAAAACATTGTTTTGTTTGTGTGAATAACTTTTCCAATTGAGGACATCCCTGGAAGTCACTTCAGGAGATAATTCTGTCCACAAAGTATAGCTAAAGTAAACACACACTACTCTGCATATTCCAGATTGATTGAGTGTGTGGAGGATCGTTTATAATTTCCTTAAGCGGGAAATCTGTGCAAACAAAAGCTTGTTTAATAATGTTTTTCGGGTGGATGCAAGTCTGGAAGACGGGGGTGTCTGGGTTGGCTTGCTCTTGTGTCGGCGGTCCAGATCGCGAACATGCATCGGAGCAGGCCACACAGGATATGACCCTCCTAGCGCAATTCATCCCATTCCCCTCAAGAGAATCAAACTGAGTGTGAGGCATTTCAAGAGGTTTTTCAATGAGATTTTGGATATGCAAGGCAATTCGTTGCATTCTCTTTCCTTCCCCCTGTCTCAGATTTGCACTGTAGGGAGCAAGAAAGGAGTACACCAATGTAGAACGACAGATTACATAATGAACTGCAATCCAGGCCAAGAGAGTGGCCTCTGCAGCTACTGTCCTATTGGGAAACCATGCTGTCGTGCTGTACATGCCTTTTACGAATGACTCAGTGACCCAAAACAATAGCCGCCACTGTAAGCGCAGAGACAGATGCCTGTCAACGCTGTAGATGGATTGTACCATACTGTGAAATGCACTGTTCGCTCAGTCCAGAGGGGTTGGTTTTTGAACGGGGGTTGCCCTTTGTGTTTCTGTCTCGATCCTTTAAAAGCCATTGACTGTGCGTTTCCTTTCTAAAGCTCATAGATAGTGGGGCAGCCTCCATGCAGAGCTAGTTAGCACAGCTAGAGGCACATCAGTGGAAAGCTTTTTTATTGTACCCAAAACCTCTGCTGACAACCGTAGGGCAATTAACACTTGGCCTTTCTGTTCACCGACTGAACTTTGGCAATGCAAACAACAATGAGCACATGCAAACTTGTCTGATAGTCAGGGGTGCAGAAAACCATTTTCGTTTTGCTTGACCACAGTGCAATGAAAAAATAAATGTAGGTGGTCGTCTAAAACTACTGCTTTAAAGGGATAGTCCACAACAAAATATAAGTCAGTGGGGTCCGATGTTTTTTGGATCCCAACATTCTTCAAAATGTCTTCTTTTATGTACCACAGAAGAAATATATATATTATGACAGAGTATTTTCCTTTTGGGGTGAACTATCCCTTTAAGACCAAGCAGAAGTGATCCAGGTATATGACCATCGGGTGAGCATTAATGCATTTATCCAAAGCAACTTACATTTTGTCAGTTCTTGCATTCCCTTGGAATTAAACTCATGACCTTGTTAGCACAATGCTCTATTTTTGAGAACTTGTCAAGTCACATAATTAATATTCATGAGCCACAAAGATTTATAAGTGCAATAATATGTCAACTTTTCGATAAGTATTGTAGGGAAATTTCCACTGTGTATCCAGGAATCAATGCGTATCATTACTTTCCCATTTGTCTGTCACTTTACTGTTATTCGGAGTGAAATTCAATCATATAACAGATACAAATTGCTCACCTTCCAAAGAACTCGTTGATGAACAGCATTTATTGCAAAATAATCCGAGTAGGCCATTTATTTCTCATTTGTAGTTTTTTTATTGCATGGGGCAAACACACACGCACACATCACGGTTCAATAGCTTCTCAGGATGGAGGCGCATTAAAAAGTCTATTACGAAGTGCATGAAACATTTAGGTTATTGATTAAGCGTGCATGCATAGTGTGCAAGACTCCGCTCTGCGGGAAAACTCCTCAACAAGCCTGATTAATAAACTCAGTTGGAGAAATTAAACTGGGAAGTGACTGCTCATAGCAAACCAAAGTCATACAGGCATTTATAAGAGCGTTTGTGCTAGAGAATTGTCTCTCTGCTCATACTCATATGTAGGGAATGTAGAAGCATTTGCTCAGATTTCACATTAAAAATTCACTTATACGACTTCTATTACATTCAGATGTCTTATCTGATCTTTGTCCAAAAATATAGATTCTTAGAAAGCCTCATTTATTTGCATCCGAGCACTAAGAGCAGGCTAACAGTTCTACCGGTGAGTGCTAGCAATAAAGACTTGCAATTATTCCGAAGTGATGTGGTTATTCTGTTTGGATTAGGAAGCAATCAGACCCGAGAGATTCGGTGGAACTGTTTTTAGAGACCAGATGATTGTCTCACATGCACTGTTTCCTCTGTTACTGAGCTGTCCTCTAATCTGGCAAAACAGAGTGCAGTCAGGTTTTTCCCACTGTCACATAATAGAAGGAATCTGTACGCATAGCCTATCCTGGGAGTCTCAACGAGCTAAAACAAAATCAAAATGGAACAAAAGTGTCTGGTTGCTGACTTGAATTGCAACATTGAATCTAAAGAGATTACGCATGCATCGGGCTCACGCTCCGCCATATGTGTGCTAGACAAAGGTTACTAGCGAGGGCACGAAGCGAATAATGTGTGGATTGAAGCTGTGTGTGTGTGTGTGTGTTCAAGCTCTCTCGAGTGGCTTTATGCTTCAATGAATGGACATCCTAATGCAAACAGTAGAGACTCGAGACGGTACGGGGGAAGGCGGTAATAGACTCCGCATTGTGATGGTGAAGGGCCGGGAGGGAGTAGTTCTTTCTCCACAGGTTCATTTGCCACATTAATAAGGGATTAGCATGGACGGGGCTCCCAGGATCAGGGCCTGAAGTTTGAGAAGATTAATGGACTGTGACATTATTGCACCTGAGGGGGATGTCTGTTGCGATATCTGGCACGTTGAGCTGATGGAGGGGCTCCATTGGGCCAGAGAAAGAGATTTAGCTAGGGTACAACACTTGCGGCTGCTCACTGCCTCTCATTGTCTTGCATAAAGAGCCTCTGCAATTCATTATTGCGTGTTGTTCGCTCCTCTTTGACTGGTTTACGGGGAGACTCGATTAAATATTATGTAAATCGCGTTGGACTGGTGCAGTGTTATGTTATTAAATGAACATTATGTCATCATTTACTCACCCTCGTGTCATTCTAAACCTGTTTGCCTTTGTGTACAACACAAATTAAGATATTTTGTAAACTGCATTAAAGGGATAGTGCACCCAAAAATGAACATTCTGTCATTTACTCACCCTCAAGTTGTTCCAAACCTGTATGAATTTCTTTCTTCTGCTGAACACAAAAGAAGGTATTTTGAAAAATATGGGTAACCAAACAGTTGATGGACCCCTTTGACTTACTATGGAAGTCAATGGGATCCAGTTTGGCTTCTGACATTCTTCAAAATATCTTATTTTGTGATCAGTAGAAGAAAGAAATTCATAAAGGTTTGGAACAACTTGAGGGTGAGTAAATAATGACAGAATTTTTTGTGGGGTGAACTATCCCTTTAATGTTTTTTAGTCTGCACAGTGAAAGTTAAGTGGGGTCCAATGTTGTTTTGGACCCCCGTGACCTTAATTGCATCGGCAAAAATAGTTCTTGAAGAAAGTCATACAGGTTAGGAACAACACGAAGGTGATTAAATGATGACAGAATGCTCATCTTTGGGCGAACTATCCCTTTTAAGACCAGTTGTTAGTGAACAAGGGATGTAATGCAATGCATTTTCTCTTTTATTTCACCTTCAATGCACCAATTTTACACATTACATTGGCACCACAGAGTAATCTAACATTGTAACATCTAACATTTGGGTTTGTCCCAAATGTACACATTGGAAACCAAAGATTCTTGTCTTTGGAAAGGTTCCTAATTCTCCAAATTCATTTTGTACACAAATTTCTTTCAATTTAAGGGTCAGTCTTGCTGTTTCAGCCCAAACGGCAGTGGCTTGCAATTCTGAAATGTACACGGCTGTCCGTTTTCTCTTACGTAACTCATTCTGCCTCCAGCGCAGTTAGTCAAATCCCCCGGTGGGAACAAGTAGGCTTATCTTTCAGACCATTGAGTGTGCACGTTCTGCACCCAAGGCCGAGGTGAAAACTTCCCTGTGAGGTTCAGCATCTGAAGTTCAAGTTAAACTCACAGGGTCTAAAGTACTTTTCCTTTATAGCCCATGTTGGGGCCAAACTGTCAAACTGCTTTTGATAGGGTATGATGGAAGACAGGCGAGGCGGTGCAAGAATGGAACGTTGCCTCAGGACGACCGTTGCAAAGCCAGTGTGAAACTCCTAAATATAGAAATAAACTGTACGTTTGAGGTAGGGTTGAAGGCACCCCGCTTTGGTGCTGGCAGAACTTTTAAGCAAGCTCAAGACTTTTATACAATCACACAGTTGTTGTTGTGTGGTAGAACGTCAAGCGTGTGTGGTAGAACGTTCAAGACCTTCCTATCCTGCATGGACAATACACTGAGATACTCACATACTTCTGCTATGCTAACAACCAATGGGGGGGAGTTTTTATTTATTTATTAATTACCCAATCTAGCACAGACCATTGGCAAATTACCAGGATTTTGAAGATTTTCAGACATTTATTGTTGAGTTTTTCCCCAATCATTTTCATGATCACACAATTATTCTCACGGTTGTAAGTAAATGCAACTAAATTAACCTTCAGTGGCCTCAAAAACTATTTGGACATTTAATCCAAACTTAAAAAGACATTTAAAATATCAAAGTAAGTGGCACCAACAATGATACAAATAATGCAAGACCTTTTTATTTAGCCATTTTTTACTTATTTCTTGCAATGACTTTTAACCATCACTCAGATGTCACCACAGGTAAAACACTTGTGTCGCATCCGAGCTCTGCCCACGAGGCTATGGGCTCCAACAGCATTTTAAGCAGGGTTTAAATGTCCAAATAGGTTTCAGGGCCATGCACATACCACGTATGTTTCTGTCTGGATGTTTTAGAATTATTTTGTTTTAGTCAAAAAGAGAAAGAGAGAGAAAGAGAGAGAGAGAGAGAGAGAGAGAGAGAGAGAGAGATGAAGAAACCAAAAGATGAATGTTCCGATGTGTTTAGTTGTTTCCTCTAGCAGCTCTCTGGCAGCTCATTTGCTGAAGTCACAAGCAAAAGTCAGCATCATTCATCATAATTTCTTTTCATAAAGCAAACTGATTGATAAGAGATGGCTCCCGGATCCGCTCTGTGATCTCTGAGAGGCTAGATGAAATCCTTTGGATTTTTATTTCCATATTTTTATCCTTCATTCTCATACACATATTAACTTTGATTGATTATTGGCATTGCATGATTCCTAATTATATAAAATGGAGAATATAAACCAATTATTAAACCCTAACATCAGAAGTCTCTCTGCTTATTTAATCTCATGGTACCTACATGATGCAATTTTGAATGACACCAGAAGGATGCATTTGGGTAACAACCTACACGATGTGAAATGGCTAAAGTAGATACGGTGGAAGAAAATGTTTCTTGACTCGTTTGTGATGTTCTGGACACTTTTTCATTTTTGTCCACATGTTTTCACACTGTTTCAAATGCTCACCTGAGGAACAGTAGGGGTTCATCTAATGTGCACCAATTCATCTCAACATTTTCGGGACGGAAGACACACACCTCACATGAACACCACTGTACACTCTTAAAAATGAAGGTTCCAGTTAGAAACACAAATCATCGTTTAAGTCCTTCACAGAAAACCATCCACTTTAGAGAACCCAGAAACCATTACTCTTATCTGAAGAACCTGTAATGTAACATCAAGAACTTTTCTAATCTCCAAAGAGCATTACAACTAAATGAAACCCCCTAGAAAAAGCAGTGATAAGAAGAACTGTTGAAGAACCTTTATTTCTGAGAGAGTACTGTGTCCATCCTTAGGTGCTGTTTCTCTGAAACGATGACACAATGAGCCCTGTAGGGCCCTTCCAAAGGTTGAAGGAGTCATCCTGTCAGATCACAGCACCCCCTTCTTTTCAGATTAATAGCTTTGATTACCATAATCTGTAGTGAACTTCTCCTGTTCCACCCCTCCACTGCACCCACCGTAATTTATAATGTACATAAAAGATGTTTTATGTAAATTGACCTCCTGGTAATCTTGCTTAATGTGCTGTGTTATTCTATAATGGACTGTTATGATTTTGTTTCTGCATATTTCTTTCTTTCGCTTGTTATAATGTACTTCCCCACTGCAATCTGTATGCAGCTCAAGTAATCCTTGATGACTATTAATATCATTATTTTGTTTTTTGTTTTCTGCTGAGCATTGTTTGAACAGTGAAAGTTTATCTTTTTAATTTCATAATAAATGTTGAAAAGCGATTTTTTTCTTTTCTGGTTTTTAGTCCACTGCTTTTGACACTGTGAAAATTTACACTTTTGGAGTTAATCGGGTTTTACTGCAGATAAAAGCATTAGTCATTATTCACTCAATGTAACACTTTCATCATGCAGATCTGAGGTTTATCAAAGTTTAGAAAGAGTGCATCTGTTAAAATCACAAGTTAACTTTTAAAGCACAAAACTTGTTGACTGCTCAAAAAGTAGGTCTACATCTATGAAAAATAGACTAATGAAGCGGTAGGGTGAACGTACCTATTAAGCTCACCAAAATCTACATTGAGGCATTTTAGTGCACCGGGTATTGGTTTCAGTACAAGAAGTTATGTTAAAATAAAATATTAATCTCTCACACAATAATATTTCATTTTATTTTAAATGACAAAAGCATTTCAATTAAGATGTACATCATTACATGCTAAAAGTCTGGCTGTGCTTTATGGGTACATGTTTGTACCCTTTAAGCACACCCCTGTTGCCATTAAGCTCACATGTTTTTGGGGAAAATTCTTGTTTATTTTAAACAATATTTCTAAAGAATAATGTTATAAAGATTAACTTGAAGTGACAACCATCAGTTAATATTTAAAGTCTGTGTATGAAGTATTTACATAGACGTTCAATGTGGATGAGCTTAAAGGGAGCACACTGAGCTTAATTGGAACAGCAAACTTCTTTTTTATTAATACATATTATTACATTTAAAAGGACAATTTTGCTAAATAAATAATCTAGGTAATGTATTAAATGCATACATATTTTAATATGAACAGCTATTACACAAAGAATCTATGAAATTATACTTTTTCTTATTGATGTCACACTGAAGCTCTGATTTTACATCAATAAACTATACATCTATAATATATTGGATTTAAAAGTACAAACCAGTAATGCCTGTGAAGTAATATATTAGTGTAGCACACCATCTTATACAGCTAGAAAGCTAACAATGTTCTGTAGCATGTGCGCTATTTTGCTAAACCTATCTTTTGGATCTAACTGTAATTATTTCCCACATCCAGGTTCCAGGTTATAATATGCAAAAGTCTAAACATTAATCTCTTGATTTTGGAGTAAGAAGTTATACTTATCCAAAATAAAGGTTTAAACATCTAAAAAAAAAAATGCATATTTAAGGGGCTACTCTTCTGGTGAAAGTTTTCAAACAGCTTTCAAAATGGCCACCAGACAGTGTGAACATATGAATACCCATATCTCAGTGTGCAATGGACTGATTAGCTTGAAATAACAGGAGGTATATAGTAAAAAACACAACATTTAGTTAAGACATCAAGTAGGATAATCAATTATTTTCTTCTTTTTATAATCTGAGCTCAAAGATAGTAGTGTGCTTAATGAGTACCTGAGCTTAATAGTTACGTTTACCCTATATCAAGTAAACACGACATAAAACAGTATATAAATATGCATATTTATTAGTCTGAAGATGTATGAAAGTTCTGTTGCTCTTGAGTGAAAGTTGTAAAACGGAAGCAGTTTTAAATAAACCATTGATAAACACAACTGACTATAGATCTGCCAACTGTCACTGCGCATTGCACCAGTAATGCATGAGCTTCTTACATAGATTTACAATTATAGATCAATACAAGTGCAATTCAACTTAACAAGTTCTATTATAAGAACTCCAAATTGAAGGATATAAAAATCTGAAGGGATGTATCGCTTTCAAAGCCGGTGTAGGAAAGCCATATTACAAATATGTTGCCTCTAGCTTTAGAACAGTAGGGATATGAACTGTTTAAAATCTGTCGGTGAGATATGAAAGGACAGAACCCTGAAGCTCTTTGCTTAGTTTGAAATTTCAAGGATTTAAGGATACTGAAAAAGGAGGGTTTAAAAAGTTAATGACAGTAAGAGAAAAAGTGAAGAATTGTATTAATAGACTAAGATGAAAAGACATATTTTGGTTTGTAGACCTTTATATTTCCTGTGGATACATTGCTCACATTTATTCATGCATTCCCTGGGAATTGAACTCATGACCTTGGCTGTTAGTGCCATGCTTTACTGTTTTATACACCGCAGGCCTTTATATTGGAAAATACCAGCTGAATGAATGCACACAATTTTCTATAATGACACATTTCTTACTGAAATAGGAAGTGTCCATGATTTGCTACTTGCTATTCTATTACTAGTTGCTTGCAGATGATATTATGGAGGACGTTCTCATACTTGACAGAATTTTATTGTGCAAACATTTCACAATAATTCAACAGTCACCTGCAATACTAATATTGTAAATTCTGTCATGTTTATTTCTTAATATTTTAAGAGAACACTAGCATACAGCATAAAATAAATCTGTACAAGGTACAATAACATAAGACCCAGACTGTATTAAATATGGGTTAATTTGCATAATGGATACATTGTTTTTCACCGACCACAATGTGTTTTGTGTGGTGAATTATTAGCTGCAAGAGTGCAACATTAATAAGCATTTGCAGATTGTAATCATTTTGTTTTTTGTTGGGCATATGCAGCTCATGGTAATATTAATACATTTCAATGCTTGATTTTAATGACTTTTGTCCAATATGGATCGGGTTCTGAAGCACAATCCATTCAACTTCATTGTGATGACATCAAAGCTAACAGACATGGACTAAAAGTAGGTTTGGGAACCAAGAACTGGTTCTTATTCAGAACTGGACGCATTCAAAAAATTATGTTCAGTTCTTTTAACGGTTGTAACAGGTGCATTAGAACACTGTAATTCTCAGACAGAAATTCACTCCTACTACAACACAACTATCTACCAACGGCAGGGTGATCCCCTATAAGTCAGTTCTTTTTTCTTATAAAATGAAGTCTGATTCCCAAATGGATGATTCTAATGAGTCGGATCATTTTAGTGATTCAAAGAAAATACACTGGAAACAGTGAAGTCTGATTCTTGAACAAATGATTATAATAAGTCAGTTCTTTTAATGAGTCAAAAAAACACAAAGCAAACAGTTTAATCAGATTCCTGAATGAATAATTATGAGCCACTCTTTTTAATGAATCCACAACATACAGTGCAAACAATGAAGTCTGATTCCTGAACGAATGACTCTAATGAATCAGCTCAAGAATATACAGCACAACCAGGGTGGTCCGATTCCTGAACGAATGACTCTAATGAGTTGGTTCTTTTTAGTGAATCAAACACATATAGCTCACACTCAGAAAGCAACTTTGCGTTTAAAAGATGTCTAATAGACGTCCTGACTGGCTAAAACAAGTAAAAATTTGGGCATTGCAAATGTTATAGACGTCTAACCATAGCCCAAGAATAGACTAGTCATCTAGAACATGAACATGTCAAAGAAATTAAACCAAACACATTGTAATCGCTGTTGACTTTGCTTACATGATGGAATATCATACATCTTGCAAAGTTATTTGGGCAAAAACAACATGTAACCATATTCAAGGTTATTTTGGCTAGAAGTGGGTTATTAATAATTGGACTACATCGGGTCTATAGTTAACCGAAACAGTGAAATGACAGCTATTGCTTGCTGGGCAATTAACTGTACGGCTGTAAGACGACTGCCAGCAAAAATATGATTTTATCCAGATGGGTTTTTGAAAGTCTGGACAGCAAAAAAACATGAAATCTGTTTTTTTGCCACCAAAATCTGATTCAAAACACATATGGAGGTGATTTGAAATGTGATTCCAATCAGATTTTTACAGATGCGTCTCAATCTGGATGCTTTGGCTGCTCTTTGCGTCACTCTTAACGCAACACACCTCGATAACATCAAAACTGGTGACGGAAATGCCAGAAGTATTCATACAGTGTTCAAATGGTATGTCCAAAGACTGCTTATTTGAAGAGCCAGATGATGCACCTCCATTTTTCCTACATTCGTTTTGAAAGCCTCGTTACATACATTTGTACGCCTTCGTCATTACTAAAGCAACCCATGCAGATAGGTTGGACACAGATCTTATTTGATCACTTGCAATTAATTGTGCAGACAGTCTGACTGAAAAAAATCTGATTTGCCTGCAGTCTGAACATGGTTGTTCATATGGCAGTGTGTAGTTAAAGATTCTCACAAGTTTTGTCGCCATATAAATGTGTGATTTGCATTATAAATGTAAAAGTAGATTTGAAGGCATATTTAGCGTATCAAAAACGTGCTTACCAAAGCGATTAGTGGTAATCCAACATCAACAGTTGAATGCGCACACCTATAAAGACATTTCTACCTTTCTGCCTAAGCTTTCCCTCTATGGCCCCTTTAATTTGATAGGTTTACACTTCACAACAGGAGTAAATCTCTTTAATAATATAAGAACCAAAACAGATTAGAGTCGAATGTGGTCTGATGCTTCGTAGCAGTAGTTTGGTTGAGAACTGGCGTTTAAGTGCTGCATAAACACATGCTGAGTGAACGGGTATGTATCAAAATGCCGAGCAAACACATCCACGGCTTAAACTCCTTCTTTAATCCCTTCATTTTTGGAGCGTGGCCTCCGTTGGCGGGCTGATGTCTTGATGAGCTTGCGCTGGGATTGAATACCGAGAGATAAATAAATACACAAACAAATCTTTGAAGGCTAGGGTAATCCCATCAACACTGTCTTTTATGGTGGACAGCAGAATTTGGTATGTCCGGTAAGCGCTTCAAACATCCTGTTTTAACATTATATATATAAATATAATGTGGAGAGGTATAAATATTTAGAGCAGGATTGGTTTAGGACTGCGTGGGGCTCCGGGGCTTGTTTCGTCGCAGCTGTTGCTTTGACAAGCAGCTGAGGGAGGATAACGAATTGCAATGATTGTGTCAGCGTTAGGTAAACCAGCTGGAATATAAACTCACATTAGTGACGTCCCCGAGGCGTTCAAATGGTGTCATGACTTCCACATGTGCACTATAGAAAAAGCGAACTGCAAAAAAATGATTGTTATTAAAATGGAATGAATTCTGCATGCCATCCGCGGCGCATTCGGTGTCCGAATCCGCTCGCTTGTTTTCATTCGCACATTCAGTAGAAACCTGTAAACCAATCATTTTCCTTTCTGCCCTCAGAACACTTTTGAGTAAGTAAAACACCCACCTTCTTCAGTGGACTGTAATAGTGAAGTAATATAGTAGGGAATAGTAGGGTATAGGTGGCAATTTCAGCTATGGACACTGTGTTTATGTAGCTCAAACAGTAGAGCTTGTTGCTTGCAGTGTGAAGGTCATGGGTTTGATTCCCAGGGAATGCATAATCTTACACTTGAATGTAATGTGTGCTGCTTTGGATAAATGTAGGCCTAAGTAGTCTAAAATGAGTATGAAGTACTTTTAATGTTGAAAATAATCAATGCCCATCTACTAATACACAGTACAGCAGCTACACAGTATATGTATATAGCCACATAGTGTATATGTATATCGTGGACACAAATTAACCATTCATTCCTCCTCCGACTTACTATACGTTTTACTAATTGGTCCCTTGTTTTAAAGGGATCGTTCACCCAAATATTTTAATTCTGTCATTAATTACTCATTCTCATGTCTTTCCAAACCCGTAAGAGTTTTGTTTATCTTCAGAACACATCTGACGATATTTTGAATGAAATTTGAGCTTTCTGTCCCTTCAGCTATGCAACTACCATGTTGACGCTTCAAAAAGTTCATAAAGAGATTGTAAAAGTAATCCATATGAATTGAGCGGTTTAGTCCAAATTTTCTGAAGAGACTCGATCGTTTTATATGATGAACAGATTGAATTTAGGCTTTTATTCACATATAAACATTCATCAATGCATACATCAGTTGTGGTAAACGTAAGCTCAAGCATGTTCGCGTGACGTGCGAGAACCAATGAGGTCCATTCTCGTGTTACACATCACGCTTGAGCTTCAGCAAGAACCAATGAGGTTCATTCTCGTGTTACACATCACGCTTGAGCTTCAGCAAGAACCAATGAGGTCCATTCTCGTGTTACACATCACGCTTGAGCTTCAGCAAGAACCAATGAGGTTCATTCTCGTGTTACGCATCACGTTTGAGCTTTAGCAAGAACCAATGAGGTTCATTCTCATGTTACGCATTACGTTTGAGCTTTAGCAAGAACCAATGAGGTTCATTCTCGTGTTCTGCATCACATTTGAGCTTCCACAAGAACAAAGGAGGTTAATTCTCGTGTTACACATCAAATTTGAGCTTCCACAAGAACCAATGAGGTTCATTCTCATGTTACGTAGCACTTTTTAGCTTCCACAAGAGTTTTCTTCTCACGCATCAAGCAGAATCGGTTGATCTTCTGTTTATGTTCGCTGATCAATGTTTATATGTGAATAAAAGCCTAAATTAAATCTTGTTTCGTTTTACGATCTCTTTGTGAACTTTTTGAAGCATCAAAGTGGTAGTTGCATAGCTGTCAATGGACGGACAGAAAGCTCTCAGATTCCATCAAAAAGAACTTCAATTGTGTTCCGAAGATGAATGAAAGTCTTACGGGTTTGGAACGACATGAGGTGAGTAAATGACAGATTTTTATTTTTGGGTGAACCTACCCTTTAATTAATGGCCATTATATACATTGTTTAAGGGGCTCCATAAGCGGCACCAATTGACACTTAAAAATGTCTGAATGTCATTCCATTTGAGAAAAAAAAATAGTGGCATCTGCAAATAAGCACATATAACCAAATGGTCCTTAAATTAATCAAAAAATTAAGGTATTCTACCTTCTAAGGAAACGATAATGTAATAATGTCTAATGTGAATAATGTGATGTTTGTTGCCATGATATCTCTATAGTATAGCATTTTCCATGAAGTTCGAACACACATGTCCTAGCAGACTTAAGCACAAAAGTAGTTAATCACATTAACCATGGACCTGTTCCACTAACTTTTGACAACCAAAAACCTTCAAAATAATGTTTTGCTTGAAGTGCATGCTTATTTCTATATTTCTTAAAATAATTATCTTGGTTTGACTTTTATCTAATGCAATGACATCCATTGATTTTAAATGGTGGCTGAAGTGTCTAAATGCAGTTTGGGCCACCATCTTGTGTTCAAGTAAACCATTAGAGCAAGAAAGAGAGAGAAAGACAGAAACTGAGCTAAAGCGAAAAAAATGTGCTCAGCACCCTGAGACTACATTTTCAAGACATAAAATCACCTCTTCAGACTGACTTTGCAGTCTGTGATTTTTACGATGACAGGCGTGGTATTAGTCGCTCCAATCTGTATATCCATCTCTTGCTTTGTCTTGGCCCAGGCAAATCGATGTTCGTAAGGCGCAGTAAAAATGACAATAAAACTCAATCTCAACTTTCAGTCTCAATCTCTTTTTATTGCACCGCATTGACAAGTCTCACGACTGGGCCGGGAGAGGTAATGCACTGAAGTGGCCTACTAACTCTTGCCAGCGCGAGGAAAATAACCCGCCTGATTGCCGGGGACTCTTGATTGTGTGGAGCTGGACGGTAGGCAAAAGCTGCAGACCGTGATGCTGATTTACTTCCTAAAGGGACGCGGATGACGGAACAGGTGCTGGAGTGTAAATATACATGTAGATCGCCTTTTGATTGTAATGACACAGTGGGTGCCAAAAGCTCCAGGCCAGACATTTTCTTTTTTTTCCCCATTTGCTGATTGTCTGAGCCACTGTTTACTGACCGCCTAACATCTGGAAGTTCATTTCCTGCACTTAAGAAGAGCCACCATGCTATGCTCGTTTTGGCCAGCTGAAATTTTAAAATTACACACTAATTCCAGGTTTAAAAATGTTCTTCAACTACAATAAAACTCTTCAAACAGTCATCCACCAACAATGTCCAACTGCAGACACACATCATCAGGTGAAATTACATTTTCTGGAATACAATTGCCAGCTAGAATTGTATGCTCTCTCTCTCTCTCTCTCTCTCTCTCTCTCTCTCTCTCTCTCTCTCTCTCTCTCTCTCTCTCTCTCTCTCTCTCTGTCTCATACATATCTAATAGTAATATATATATTACTGTTTTTAATGCAAAGCTGAATTTTCAGCATCATTACTCCAGTCTTCAGTGTCACATTATCCTTCAGAAATCATTCTAATATGATGATTTGATACTCACTTATTATCAGCGTTGGAAACAGTTGTGCTACTTAATATATATTGTTTGGAATCTGTGATACTTTTTCAGAAGAGAAGAACAGCATTCATTTAAAATAGAAATCGTTTGTAAAAATATACAATACTGTTCAAAAGTTTGGGGTCAGTATTTAAAAAATAAATAAATGATACTTTGAATTGATAAAAAAGGAATAGTAAAGATTTACATTGTTTGAAACACATCAACATTTCTATTTTGAATAATTGCTAGTATTGTATGTGTTCTACATACATACATACAACTTAAAGATGCACTATGTAAAATTTTTTCAGTAAAATATCCCAAAAACCACAAGGCCAGTGTTATATATTTTGTTCAGTTGAGTACTTACAATATCCCAAAATTATTTGTAAATCATGAGAAAATTGCTATTTTAACCATGGAACTGGGACGTGTGAGGGAGTCGCCTGACGTCAATTGCGTCATATCTGCGTTACCCTCGGTTTCCGCTTTTATTTTGCAGAAACGCTTTACTCTTACTACAGTGTGCAACACGTGTCATAGCGGCTGTCGAGCGAACGCACAGAGTAACGTCCTAACATCTTTTTCAACACACTCAAATGTATGTAATATGATAAACAGAGCTGCATTACCTCATACTCATGACCGGAAAAGCGGAAGTGGCGCCGGTGACTGTGGCATAATAAAAGTCCTGCTGCTTGCGAGGCGTGTGTTGCGTTCATCTTATTAACAATCGCTCAAGCGGCCTTGCTCAGCTCCACAACACTCGGTCTTGCTCTGCTTCATACTATAGTAACGTTAATAATCTCATCCAATGACATGATTTCTGCCCGAGTCCTATCCCGATTCTTTTCCACAATATGAATGAATACCACATGTCCCAAGATTATGCGCTCAAACTTGGCGTCATCAAGCTACGCCTTTGTTTTGAATAGGCGACCTCTAGCGGATGGAAAAATTACATAGTGCATCCTTAACAATAATTTAATAACGTTCACATTTAGCAGATTATTTCATCCAAAACAATCCAAGGTATATATTTCATCAGTTAATGCATTCCCTGGGAATCGAACCAACAACCTTGATGTCGCTAACACCATGCACCACAGTTGTAAGTTTTCAAAATGTCTCATATGTCATCTCAAACATGCTCTTCACTGCTCTTCCTCCTTGGTAAACACGTGCACTAACTTTTTACATAACTTTATTAGAGGAAATGATGCCACAACTGAGGGACAGTGATAATTTGTGTCAAAATATACATTTTTATTCAATTAAATATTGAACTTCTATTTGTTATTTCATATTTTCATACCCATGTTTTACAACAAATATATATTTAAAAATAAATAGTTTAGTAAAAGCCAACCCCTGGGACATAAGAGTGCCTCCATAGATAAGACACACTGCTGTTGGCAAAATGTAAGTGGAAAGCTATTCAAAACATTGCTTGTAAAGAAACTAAAGGAGCTATTGAAGGGTTGAAAGCTACGTGCGCGAGTGTGATCAAGAATGTTTTGTTGTCGAATCTGTTCGATGTATGGATTGTGGATGAGTATTGATCCAAGGCTTTATCCAGACGGCTGAGCGGGCTGTTGAAACCTTGGAGCTCTTGTCGGGATTCTCAGTATTTGCTTGAGCAATGTGAAAACACATAAGAGCTACGATCAATCTGTCAGCGAATAAGCTGTCATGGAGGTGCTGCACCGAGGGATATTTAACGCAAACATAAAACACGCCGTGTCTGTTGTTTTATCGTCAAAGGGAATGTGAAATGGCAGGGTTTTAAAATCACACACTGCCACGTGCCTCAGTGCTGCAGGAGCGCGTCCTCCTCTGCTCACCACACCATTTTTTTTTTGTGTGTGGCAGGAAAATAACAATATGCGAGGCAATATAATTCAGGCAGTGACGAGTCACGTCTTATCGCAGCTCCATTATATGCAAAGGTGTAAAACATTTGGCTTCCTTATTTAGATGATGCGATTCCATCCAGGCGAAGAGCTGAATTAGCAAAGCAGGGCAAAATTGTTTTCCCACTATCTCGCCACAAACATAGACACCGGCCCCTGTCTCCCCCCTCGCAGGCGCTCGCCATCAAGCCGATAATGCTCCTGATAAAGTACACGGACACCTGGATTTATTTCCTCCGCTACCACTCGTTTTATTTATTTATTTCCGTGTCCTTTCGTTTACAACCCTTACGTGCTTCTCGATTTCACCCAACCATCTGCACGCGGCCGTGCTCAGTGATTCCGAAGCCAAAAATACCAGTAATGCTGTAGTTTCTCATTTCTTTCTTTTTTTCCCCTGGCTTTTTAACACACTAATGTGCCGGACAGATGGCAGCACACTATGGTTAATACTGTTCCCATTAAGTCATGAGCTCATAGTAAAGATAAGGGCTGCACTGTTGGTCACACTTTTCCTGCATTCAGGAGCACTAATTTGGTTGCTTGGCAATAGTAGTAGACAGCATCTGCAGTTTTTTCCTGAATGTAACACTGTTGTAATAAACGTAGCATGTATAGAGGTGGGCGGTGTGACCGATTTCATGTAGGCCTACCAGCTGCATATAGTTATTGTTGCTAGAAATTCAGCAAGTTATAATGCATATTTTCCATAATAAAGTGAATCAAATTTACTGATGAAAAATTATTTATGGAAATATATACATTTAAATACATTAAAATGGGTTAAACGTACAAATCTGTTGTAATAGGCCTACTGTTACAGAACACCACCGGTCAAAATTTGTAATGATAATGATTATTATTATTATTTTTTTTTAAAGAAGTCTGGTATGCTATTTATACAAGGCTGCATTTATTTGATAAAAAAAAAAAAGTAAAAATAGTAGGCTAACAATGTGAAAAATTATTACAATTTAAAAGAAAAAGGTTTCTATTTAACTTTTTTAAATGTAATTTATTCCTTTTAATGAATTTTCAGCATCATTACTCCAGTCTTCAGTCACATGATCCTTCAGAAATCATTCTAATATGATGATTTAATGCTCAGTTATGATCACTTATTATTGATGCTCAATTATTAATAATGGTTTTTATTATTATCAGTGTTGAAAACGGCTTTATTTTCATTTATTTATTTATGTATTTATTTATTTACTTATTTATTAATTATTTTTGGAAACAGTGATATATATTTTTAGCATTAGAATAGCAGCATTTATTTGAAATAAAAACATTTTGTAACATTATAAATGTCTTTATTTTGGCTTTTGATCAATTAAATGCAACCTTGCTTTACAAAAAATAATAATAATAAATTCAGCTTTGCATCACAAAAATAAATTATATTTTAAAATATATTAAAATAGAAAACAGTTATTTTAAATTGTAATAATATTACTAATTATTACCGTTTTAACTGTATTTTTTTTATAAATTTAGTCTTGGTGAGAATAAGAGATATTTTTGAAAACGTTTAAATTAGATATTAAACTGTAGGCATTAAATAAATTTTAACAGTAGATATTTTAATAAATATATATATATATATATATATATATATATATATATATATATATATATATATATATATATATATATATATATATATATATATATATATATATATATATATATATATATATATATATATATATATATATATATATATATATATATACAACAATTATCAAACAAATGTACTGTGATAGAATAGGAAATGTTTTGCACAAAGTAACCAACACTTGACCCATTCCCGCTCAACACACACACACACACACACACACACACACACACACACATGTTGGGTTTTCATCTTTTATGGGGACTTTCCATAGGCGTAATGGTTTTTATACCGTACATACCGTATATTCTATCCCCCTACACTGCCCCTGCCCCTAAACCTAACCCTCACAGGAGACATTCTGCAATTTTACATTTTCAAAAAACATCACTTAGTCTGATTTATAAGATGTTTTCCTCATGGGGACCTAAAAATGTCCCCACAAGGATGAGGATTTCGGATATTGCTATCTTTGTGGGGACATTTTGTCCCCATAACGTGATGATTACCAGTCCACACACACACACACACACACACACACACACACACACACACACACACACACACACACACACACACACACACACACACACACACAGCCTACGGCTCTAGAATATGTGGATCTCCAATGACCCCATTTCACAATCATTCCTGACTCTGCTGATGGCTTGAGTCAGTGTCTTCGATGTCTCCAAGACATCCGCCCTAAATATCAGTGGCTGGATACATTATAACCCTCATTCACAACCCCTTATCAGAGGTCCCTGTATCCCTGGGGCATTACAATCCAGGGTTCCTCGCCGAAGCGTTAAAAGGTTACGGTAGGGGTGACGTCTGACGCACCCGGCTCCAACAAACGACCGCTTCTTCTCTCGCCCCAAACCCCCCACCCCGACCCCAAACAGTGTCTGTGTTGTTCTCATATCCGAGGTGATGAACCTTTCAGGCCCTCTGGACTTAAAAATATCCCAAGCTCTTCAGAGCAAGCTCGAATACAGGAGATGTGGGAGGGATGAGGATGCGACGCGATGCATAGGGCCGCGGCAACCCCTGACGAATATCAAAGAGCCGGGCACGCTTTCATCCTGTATTCAGCTCACATTCATGCTATTGAAAGTGACCCTGTGTCACAGTTTTCTACACTGACAAACAACAGCCTTACTGGACTGCCCCCACACTGAGCACATTCATTTTTAAGTCTTTTGCAGGAGGAGAACAAAAAAGCGCTTTCCGTTCTTCCAGAATTATGGATGAAAATGGAAACGTTTTCATTTAGAGAGATTTCAAATAGATCACTTGCTGTGGAAAAAAAACATAGCAAACTGGATTTTTTTTGGATTGATTGCAACTATTATGACCTGATGGTCAATATTAATAACAGGCTACATTTGGTTATACATAGATTTGAATGAAAAATCACCATGGATCTGCTTAAAATAATCATCTTAAAGGTCAGTCGTTGTGCCAATATGGGATTGTTTATGTCGGCACAGCTTGTTGGGAAGGGCTGCAACGTCTGAGATTGATTGGATTATGTCTGCGTGATTTGTATGCCTCTCTCTGTACGAAACAAGACCTGTATTAAGACCACCCTGCAGCTACCGCAGTGTTTGTGGGCTTGATGGTCTGTAAACAGCCTGTCTCTGGGTTTTTATTAAACTCTTCCACATAGAAAGCATCACCGCCATCTCCTCCTCTATATGTCCATTTCAAGGCTGCTCTCACTCATTGCTGACTGAATCAAAATGAAGCTGGTAAAATTACTCTCAGCTCTGGGTGTCTGACCATGTCACATCGAGTTCTGTGGTAGGAGCTCTTACGGTTTCAATAGGGCTTGGTACTTGGTGAACTGCATTAGTTATCTTGGAACTGATAAATGCTTGAAAATCTTCCTTGCAGTGTCAATATTTAGACTTTCCCTCAGGTTCTTTCAAGACTGTTAGCCCTGAGGCACTTTTAAAGGGTTAGTTCACTTTTAAATGTAAATTCTTCAAACATTTATTTACTCTCATGATGCTCCAAAGCCATACACTCTGAAAGAAATGGTGCTATATGGCACTAAAAGTGGTTCTTGGCTCGTAATCATAGGGAACCACTTTTGGTGCTATATAGCACCATATCTTAACAGGTTCTGTAAATGGTAGTGGTGCTATATAGCACCTCAGTCATCCCAAAGAACGGCTGAAGAACTGCTAAAGAACCACTGAAGCACCAAGATTTGGTGCTATACAGCACTTAAAGTGGTTCCCCTATGATTACGAGCCAAATAACCACTTTTAGTGCCATATAGCACCATTTTTTTTTAGAGTGTATGATTTTCTTTCCTAGTGGAACAAAACAACAAAATACTCTCACCGGCCACTTTATTAGGTACACATTGCTAGTACCAGGTTGGACCCCCTTTTGCCTTCATAACTGCATTAATTCTTCATGGCACAAATTCAACAAGGTTCTGGAAACATTCCTCAAAGATTTTGTCAATATTGACATGATAGCATCACACAGTTGCTGCAGATTTGTCGGCTGCACATCCATAATGTGAATCTCCCGTTCCACCACATCCCAAAGGTGCTCGGTTGGATTGAGATCTGGTGATTGTGGAGGCCATTTGAGTTTAGTGAACTCACTGTCATGTTCAAGAAACTAGTATGAGATTATTTGAGCTTGGTGACATGGCATGTTATCCTGCTGGATGTAGCCATACGAAGATTTGTACAGAAAGCATAAATCCAGACTCATCAGACCAGGCAATGTTTTTTTCTAATCTCCTATTGTCCAGTTTTGTTGAGCCGGTGTGAATTGTAGCCTCAGTTTCCTGTTCTCAGCTGACAGGTGTGTCTTCTGCGGCTGTAGCCCATCTGCTTCAAGGTTGGACGTGTTGTGCTTTCAGAGATGCTCTTCTCTTGCTGACCTCGGTTGTAACAAGTGCTTATTTGAGTTACGGTTGCCTTTTTATCAGCTCTAACCTCTGGCGTCAACAAGGCATTTTCGCCCACGCTCACTGGATATTTGCTCTTTTTCTGACCATTCTCTGTAAACCCTAGAGATTGTTGTGTGAGAAAATATCTGTAGATCAGCAGTTTCTGAAATACTCTGAGCAGCCCGCCTGGCACCAACAACCATGCCACGTTTAAAGTCACTTAAATCACCTTTCTTCCACATTCTTATGGTCAGTTTGAACTTCAGCACAGATCGTCTTGACCATCTACATGCCTATGCATTGAATTGCTGCCATGTTGGCTGATTATATATTTGCATTAACAAGCAGTTGAACAGATGTACCTAATAAAGTGGGCGGTAAGTGTATATTGCAAAACATCCAAAATGCTCTTTTTCATAATGTTGAGCTCTAAAATAGAACTAGTGTTCCACAGAAGAAACTCAATGAAGAAAAACAAATATTTTTAGATGTGTCTTTTGGCGACCTAAATGTTTCTAGACAGTAGAGTTGCTAATAATGACCCTGTACTAGCTGTTACAAAATTTGTGTGAGGTAGAATTTAATATTTTAAGACCAATACACTCAATCAATGTACGATAAATTAAAATGAAAGGAAAACAGTCGTGATTTAGCAGGTGAGGTAGATAAATTCACCATCATTTCATATTTGTGTAATAATGCTGTGCAAGTCTGTATTTAATTTTCCAGTTCTTGAGCCGTAACACCTGCCGTCTTTCATTTTCACAGAGGAGTCGCCTTGAAGAGCCACTAATATCAAACACAAACAATCAATCTCAGGCAATCCTGAGCAGCCCTAATGGAGAAGAGCAGAATATTAATTATTGCAATGGAAAGAGAAAAAAACAAAAGCCGCTGCCACGGTGATGTAGCTCAGCTAATTTATGTGTGTTTGTGTGCCAGGGGAGCTCCTGCAAATCTAGTAATGGCGCTTTCACACTCACAACCACGTATACACGCGTAATCGCACATGTTAATCAAGTAACCTGACATACGCATTTCCAACTAATGTATATGCATTAGTGCCTATAACTCATTAAGAATACATAAGCGTAGATTTTTTTTCCCAGTGTGTGTATGTGTACTATCAGCCATGATAGTAAAACTTAAAGAGGAACTGCTTTAAAGAAAAAAAAGCTTCATAAAGGGACCAAACAATGTTTTTTTGACAGGCAGACAGACGGATAGACAGACAGACAGATAGACAGATAGATAGACAGATAGATAGATAGATAGATAGATAGATAGATAGATAGATAGATAGATAGATAGATAGATAGATAGATAGATAGATAGATAGATAGATAGATAGATAGATAGATAGATAGATAGATAGATAGATAGATAGATGATAGATAGATGTCACATTGTCAATGTGTGTGTCAATGTGGTTACTAAGATATATTAAAATAGTTACCAGGGTGTTTGCTAGGGGGTTGCTAAGTTGTTTTGAGGATTGCTAAGGTGTTGCTGTGGTGTTCAGAATAGTTTCTTGGGAATTCCTATGTGATTGCTTGGGTGATATGAATGGTTGCTAGACACTTAGTCAAATGTTCTAGATGTTAGACAATTTCTAGGGTGTGTCAGCGTGGTTACTAAGATATTAAAATAGTTACCAGGGTGTTTGCTAGGGGGTTGCTAAGTTGTTTTGAGGATTGCTAAGGTGTTGCTGTGGTGTTCGGAATAGTTTCTTGTGAATTCCTATGTGATTGCTTGGTGATATGGATGGTTGCTTGACACTGTAGTCAAATGTTCTAGATGGTAGATAGGCAATTTCTAGGGTTTGTCAATGTGGTTACTACGGTGTTAAAATAGTTACCAGGGTGTTGCTAGGTGGTTGCTAAGGTGTTTTGAGGGTTGCTAGATGTTTACTATGGTGATCTGGATGGTTGCAAAGGACTGTAGATGGACGGAAGGACAGGGGGACAGACAGATAGACGTGTTCGTGTGCTCAGGTTTGTCACGCTGAGAAGAAAAACACTTGTCTAACCTTTTCCTCAGCAAGGACAGAGGCTGTAAACTACACAGCCAGCTGCTGTGATATTGATTGGTACTCCGATAAATTCTGCCATTAGTGGAACTTGTGGCTGCCCGTTTATATTTGTTTGATGTAAAGTGAAGTTTATTCTTCTCCCCTCATAGTTCTTCTCATTTTCTGGCTCAGTTTGAGTGAAATGGCACCTCAGAAAGCAGCTCAGCTGTCTTATCAGCTCTCCTCAGTAAGCAGGACTCCCACCGTCTCACTCATACGTTCATCTCTCTCATCCTCTTCCACCTCTCTCCTTCAACAGAGCCTCTTCCGTTTACCTCTCCTGCCAGAGGGAAGTTTATTGCTCAGAGGTTGCTCTTTTGTAGCTCAGGAAACTTAACTGTGCTAGAAGCCATTTTTCTTTTGGAATACCACAATATAGATCATGACTGATGCAACATTGTGACAGCCCTAGACATAAAAAAGCATACAAAAGTCGGGGGAGTGGCCTTTTAGCTTTTTAGCCAGAAACATCAGAAACACATCAGAAAAACTCTCAATCTGGGAGTCAATTTGGATGTTTGACACCAATTTAGTAAAATTGCAGAAGGTTGCAACACAACAATTGTTTTAGGGTGTGTTCACACTGTTGGAAAAAAAGATGTGAAACTCTTGAAGAGAAAGATGTGTAAAGGAGTCAAAGCAGCGGCAGGAATCCTTCCATCACACGCACAAACGAAGATCTGCTGTGAGGAGACGAGGTTCTGATGCTTGTACCGAATTGTGAATGGCAACATCGCGACTGTGACAAGAAAAAACAGGTATGCTTGAGCATTGTGTCCTTTTTAGGGTCACATATTGTGACATCACATCCTGTTTTGGGTTAGTTTATATGTCTTTGGTCGTGTTGCGTTCATATTTCATTCAAAGGTCGTTTTTTTCAGCGGTCTCGGCCTACTTGTTTGTTGCGCACCAGGGTTCGGATGGCAGCGTTGACACTAATTCAAATGAACCACACTAACAGAGCAATCGCACCAGGGTTTGTTTTAATCGAACCAAGCATGCCAAGTGTGAACACACCCTAAATCACTTTTAATGAAGGTCTCACTTACGGTATGTAGTAAGTGAAATCAGGTTCTCCTGGTTTTAGCACTCTCTCTGCAGGGTATATTGCCACGTATATTGTGGAGAAATAAAAAAAATAGTATTAATTAGACCTGTTTATGCAAGTTAACTGTCTGCTTCTATGGTCAGTTCTATCTTTTAGGTCAGTTTCCACTAGATAAAATTAACTAAAGTAAGCCAGCTACTTAAATAATAACACATCCAGTACTGAGGTTTTTACAGTAGCACGAAACTCACATTATGTACAACAGGACCACACACTTGCAATGCGTTGTGAAAAATATTCAGGTTTGTGTAATTGTGTGGCATATTATTTCCTTAAAATGTAGAATTATACATTGAAAGTGACGACATAGCTATCATATAGATATTTATTGAGAGCTCAGACTTTTGTGAGCACATTGTTCAAATATTTTCTAAAATTGTAAAGTTGCCATTTTTACTTTTATGCATTTGACAGAAACTTACATTGCATTCAAGACATTTTATCAGTTCACAGGAATCAAACCCATGACCTTGACTGGATGAATTTGAACCACCCAGGAAAGTGAACTTTTGTTACTTAGCTCATAATATTTATGTTTCTGCTGGTGGGTACCGACACTCCATATTCCCTCAAGAGTACTGTCTTTTTCTTTGTTTGATGGTAAACTTGATGAATTAATCACAAAAGTTATTCATGTCTCGCGAAGAGAAACACACGGACTGCAAATACAGAACCAACCAAACAAAAACATATTCTTTCCATGAGTGTTGTCACGAGTCGCTCTCTCGCTGATGATTTTGGAGTTAATTACTTAAAATGCAGTTTATCATCGTGCAAACAACAGAAAGCACACACTTTTGAGTCTGGTTGTTATGTTGTAATGCTAAATATAACGCTATAATTGTGTGTATAGAGTGGTGCAGGTATGACATCACTTTGTAGGCCAAAACGCGGAAGCGAGTTAGCATTTTAGCACTTCCGCTTCCATTGTCCTGAAGTCAATAGGTTTTTTGAATGGGATTTTGGTTAAATTTCTGAAATAAGGTCTGTGGTGAACACAAGCTCAAGACACTTTCACGTTTTATTCTACGACATAAAATACATCAGTACTACTCATCTTGAAAATGGGGGTTGATAACAAGTGGCTTAATGGGACTACAGAAGCTGTCGAGGAGATTCAACGTCATCATGATGAACAGGTAAGCTCAGTCCGCTTTTACATCTTCATTATGCTTATAATAGTGCTCTTATAAACTAGTCAAACTCAAACGTTTTGGAAAAATGTTTAGAGATAAAAACTGAGAGTTGTCAGAAGCTTAATAATGGTGACGTTGAATTCGTTGGACCGTGGTGTAGTCCGTTTAAAGTCTACCTTTTAGTCTTTTACTTCTGGCGACTGCATTTAGACATCAAAATTCATAAACGTTGTGTTCATCTGTGAAAATGATCTTAATGGACAAACCGTGTAAGCATCATAAACTTTTGTTTATCACAGAGCTTGTTTTTTGCGATAATCCAAAAGCTAATGGAAAAATCCTATTGATTTTTGTCGAGGGAACCAGTGAAATGCTAACCGGTTGGCCTACAAAGTGACGTCATACCTGCACCACTCTATTACGACCCGTCGAGACCCGATGTGAGATCCACCAATCAGAGAGGTTCCTGAATCTCAATTGTTTTTTTTTTCATTGGTTAAAATGAATGGAGAATATCTCGTGTTTTTATCTCGGCACCTGTGATTTACGTTTGAAGTCACACATGAGATTACTCTGGAATTTTTTGTGGCGAAAAATTTGCTCTCATTTTAATCTCAGGAGAAACATTTGAGATATTGAAGATATTTTTCTATTGCACACACAGCTTATAGCTCCTCACCTCCAACTCTATGTGTTCAACTCTCATGTTCTGTGGGTCACATCCTTTTTATTGCACACCGTATGTGATTTGACTCTCCAGGGCTAGGCTCACTAAATGGCTGCCTGGTCGACGGACGATTTTAACTCAAAACCTCAGGAGGGAAGGAAACACAGAGTGGGCAGATGGTCAGTGAGGGGAGGGGGCGGTAAGGGGCAGAGAGAGGTGAGGGAAAACTGGAGCTGAGGAGAAGGGAAGCAAATTCACAAGAGATGGAATATATAAAGAAAGGAGAACTAATGCACAAAGTCTTTTCTCTGAGTTTCCAGTCTTCTCTCTGAACTCTCTAGAGACGAAGTCTCCGCAGAGTGAAATTGCTGTTCCCGCTAATGCACTAACTGCTGCGGTCTACCCGAGCGGTGACATGCTGGCTACAGAACTCTGTCACCGTACATGCCGCCTGTCAGAGAAATGGGTAGATTTTCACTTAGTTTGTAGTCTAAAATATTCCGCATTGTGGCACGAACAGGATCCTGTTCAGCGTCGAGCTTCTTGTTATGCCGAGACTCTCTCCCATTCAACACGCACATTATAAGCCAGCCAGAAGCCCTGTGCTGTTGCCATGTGACACACACGGTGTCTTTCTCTCTCTGCCCTCATCGCTCAAGTCAGTTTTATTTCTCACTGGGTTTGTTTTTTTTCCTTTACACTTCTGACACCAAAACAAGCCCTTCTTTTAAACCAGCTATTTCAAAAGTGGCGCTAAGGGTGAGAGAGCGCAACAAAGCGGATTCAATGCCGGCAGTGGGATAAATACAGTGATTTTATATTAAACCCAAATCCATGCAAAGGCCACGCTTGTGAGTCACTAAATCCAGTCAGTAAACGAAATTGATATCATTGATCAAATCCCATAAGATCAAAGCATGACTAACAGGAAAAAAAAGTTAGAATGATATCAACCTATATACTATAGAAGCCTTAGTCCATTTTTAAAAGCAGCAGTCTATCATTTCTGCCCTCCTAGCGTCACCAAGCAGAAGCACAAAATTAATTATTCTTTTCATACAGCTTTCCCAAACAATTCCATGCCTTCCAAACCTATAGCTCTGCCCCAAACTCACAGCATTGGTTGAGCCAATGGCTGCATCCGAAAACCTAGGCAGCTGACTTGTTCCCTCGCTGCCTTATCGGACAATGGCTTGTAAGGCAGTGTTTGCGCGTGAACGTACCTCTCAAAACAGATTTTGGACAGACTTCTGAGTCAACATAACAGTTTAATGATCTACAGCAAAATAAAGCGAGCTTTGGGAAGAATTAAAAAAATATTTAATTACTACAGAAGTAATTTCTCACCAGAAATGTTCTTTTTCTAGCTCACTGTAACCTAATGGAACGCATAGGTTTGTGGGGTATATCAAAGGCAGCAAAGGATACATTTATGCTGCCTTCAAAAATCGATCAGATAACGGTCTCTTTGGAGACAGGAAGTGAAGCTAACATTATATTCAGACTTGCCTTGATGCCTTCCTACTTTGAAATGTGTCCACCGAAGACAGCATTTTCCAGTTTTCGGATGCAGCCAATATTGTTGGTTGAGCCAATTCGTTGAGGATGTGGTTGAGGAGGAAGTAGCGAAAAAAAATTTTTTTCCTTCTGAGTGAAACTGGAAGATCGAGTTTTGACATTGTTCAAAAAATTGAAACAAGCACGGTTCACAATAAGATCATTAAGATGCATTTAGAAAATAGACAGAAATTCACCCTATACATACAAAATTTTTGAAAGCATCCCAGAGACATCAACCCACAAATGTCATATACTGTAGTTGTCTTTTCATATTAGCTTGGATAGAAGAAAGTATTTTAAACCCGAAAACATACTTACTTCAGCCAGGAAACTGACTTTCAAGGCGCCATTACATCACATCTAATGGTCTAGAACAAATGCAAGTGAATTTTAGAGACGATCAAGCACACATTTAATGACTATATTTTGGGGGAAGAATTGTAATCATGAAGCAGAAAAAAAAAAGTCCATAATGGACATTTATAAATTAATGTTCTTCTTTCAGTTGCTCCATCAGATGTGGTTTACTCCATCACGTGCATAGGATTGTGCGATAGTGAAGGAAATAAAAATAAATAAAGATGAAGACATTTTAGAAGACAGAAAGTTACACACATACCTTGGTGCCTCCCTTCCCTCTGTATACTGCGTGCGAAAGCAGCATTTTTCAGGTTTCGGACCCAGCCGATAAATCAAGTCAGTGTCCAAAATCAATATCATTCAGCAAAATACCAAAAGCATTAGATCAAAACACAAATCACCGAAAAAGGCAAGGAAACAGGTTAGGGTCTTAATGTTGAGATACTGACTATATTGCAGATATGTTTGAGACTTTTGACAAAAAGATAAAACTGAGATAAAGAAATGTGGCCTTAATTATACGCTGATATTTCAGTGTACTGCATACTGCACTCTTTTGGCATTGTGGGATACAGTAATATATGCTGTGTGGTTACTATTGCACATTTTGACCAATGACCATCAAAACGGTCACACAGAAAATTCACACACTGTTCAAACTTGATCCCCCAGTTTCACAGACAAGGCTTAAGCTAGTCCCAGACTAAAGCCACATTTCCACCGCAGGAACTTTCCCCAGGAACTAGAGACTTTTGTGGTACTCTGTGTTTCGACCACAGGGACCAGGGTCTAAATGAAGTTCCGGATAAAAATGTCCCACTCAGAAAGTCCCTGCTCACGAGGTAGGCTAGTACTTTTATCAAAGTTCAGGAACTTTTGGGGGTGGGACTTGGGTACTGAACATGCTGATTTTTATTTTAACATCCATTTTTAAAAGTCTGTTGCGGTGCATAAAGTAAGAGTTGTTTGCTATTCGAATCAACAATGGAGTTTGAAAAAATTCAACCGATGGACTGACGATGAGGTTCAGGCTTTATTAAGCTCATATGCGGAGGACGAAATCCAGCGGGAACTGGAAAGTCGCACACAGTCTTATGTCACCGGATTAATTTGCCTAATCTTCCCAGTACTTTAGACTGCGATAGAAATGCAGACAGCAACGGACTATACACTATGCTCTTTTACTATGCACTATAGTACTTTAACGTCTAGTGTATGAATTTATACGCTTATTTTGTCAGGCATCGGAATCTAATAGCCCCTTTATTTATAAATTTACAAATAGCCGTGCATACACTTACTGTATGTTAAATTTAAGGTGGATATTCAGGGTACGTTTACATGACAACAATGTCAAAATGATCCCCGTTCACAGTAACTGGCGATGTCACTTTGAAAAGAAAACTACGCGCCTATAGACTTAACACGTAACACCCATGTGAATGATGTCAGCTGTTTCACAAATTTACGTTTTTGTAGTTTCTATGGAAATGATAACGGTTTAGTATAATATAACTTGCCCATTGAAACCAGTTTAAAAAAATGTTTGAATTTTCAGTGCCCCAAAACACCATTGTTGTGTGAATTAATGGCCAAAGCGCATAACCTGTTTTCAACTAAAAACAGAAAACTTTTTGTGTAAACGGCCCCTCAGTATTTTGCACATTTTGGCAAATTTAGTAAGCCATGCATGTATTCAATGCATAGAGAACATTTGCATTTTGTTCAGAGTATACATACAGCACTGCAGGAATAATATGTGTCATTCCAAATATAACCTCTTTCCATGACCATGACATTACATTTATGCATTTGGCAGATGCTTTTTATCTGAAGCAACATTGCACTCAAGTTATATGTTTTACCAGTTCATGCATTCCTTTGAAATCAAACTCATGACCTTTCTGTTGTGTCATGCTCTACTGTATGAGCTAGAAGAATGCCCTGGAAAGAACTCTTTCTTAGCAACTTTTAGACTTATTAGATGTCTATTAGAAGCCGTCAAACAATGAGGGTGATACACAGAATGAAGGATGATGACATCAAAGAGCATATTTTCAATGTAGAATCAGCCCATTGAAAGACTGTTGTAAAAGCAGCTCAGGAGAATACGAGGATTGCTGTCACAACATTAGCTGGTTGTAAACCTTCTGGTTTCCTCTTGGCATGCCTGTCCCTGTTACCCAGTTTAGCAGCGCATTATCTTACCAGTACCACTCCTCCTAACATGAAACGGCAAGCATTGGCGGCATATTTGGGTCAGGCATTAGCGCTGCACCTCTGACGTGTGTACTAACATGCTTTGCTTTCTCCCCATGTCTGGGACTCCTCCAATTGCATGGATAAACGAGTAGAACAGAACGAGCGGCGGAGGAGGAGACCCGTGGGTTCCAAGCGTTTGATCCCTATCGAAGCATGTTTTATAGATATCAGAGCCCGACGTCTGCTGGGACTCTACAACTCAATGACTCTATTCCAAACAGCAAAAGAAAACATTCCCGTCGCATCTTTCTACCCTTTGCCTCTAGAGAGATGGGAGGGATTTTGGTTTACATGAGCTTAAGAGACTCACACTTGCTGCCGGTTTTGATACTGACGGGCTGAAGACGTTGTAGGAATATCCTGCATTTCAGCCGAACCCCTGGGACGAAGCGTTTGCTCGGCATCGCTTTACTGATATTCCTCGATTCCTGCAACGCTTATTCTAAACCTCTAACCCCAAGTATTAGGCCGTTTTTGATGTCAGGATTCAGTCTGTTTGAGTGGTGTAACCACACTAGAGTTCGCCTAAAAAGATACGAAATTTTATGGAAATTAAACACTTTTGATAAGAAGAAGAAGAAGTGGCATGTGAAGGCTAAGTATGGTAACCCAAACTCGGAATTTGTCCTCTGCATTTAACCCATCCATGATAGTGCACACATATTAGGAGCATTGAGTAGTGAACACACACTGAAACCGTGGACACACACCCGGAGCAGTGGGCAACCATTTTTGCTGTGGCACCCGGGGAGCGATTGGGGGTCAGGTGGCACCTCAGTTATTTCCTGCTGCTATTGAGAATCGAACCTGCAACCTTCGGGTTACCAGTCTGACTCTCTAACCATTAGGCTGGCCACACACTTAAAGATTTTAAGTTAGATTTTGAGCCCGTTTTGGGATCAGAGGGGGCATAGTCCAATTTGAGGCTTGTCGCAAACGACTTTTTGCCCAAAAAATCCTCAATTGTGTGGTGTCATTACAATTATTTTACTGCTCCCGATTGTGTCAGAGCCACCACGATCCCAAATTGTGGGATGTTGCCTGCTTCTTGAAACTTGGCATCCATGCCACGTCAGTGGAGTATTGAGAAAGATCACCCATATTCTTTTTTTCTACTTTGTTTTTCACTGTAAAACAGAACACGCTCCAGGAGAGCCAGATGACAAAGCTGAATGTCCTCCAGTTGTTTTTCTTCTCAAGTCATGTGTGATCTTGGGAGTCTCCGTGAGATCTTTTGTCACTATGAAATCGTTCCTACAATCTACACGTGTGTGGTCTCCCGGTCCGTCTAAATCATCTAGTGTGTGCTTTCAGAGGATTATAATGCAAAAAATCGGTTGAAACTGCCCTTATGTCTCTGGCCTCCTACAGTTTTAAAATCGGTTAAGATGTGAAAATCATCTAGTGTGTTCCAGGCCTTAGGCCACAACTGCCTAATATGTAATTTGGTCCAGGTTGCATCATCATCAGAACATCACACCAAGCAATCAAATCAAAAACAGCCTCACAATGGGTCTTAAATTTATTGTGTATATTTAACACTTTATAGCCGTCATGCATCTTGATTCATATATACAGTAGAAAGAAATCCAGATCCCAAAACCTTTTCCAAATGCAAAAACACTATTTTCTCTGCCGTGAAAACAGTCATATTTGTGCTTTACCCTATTCTCTCAACCCATTGACATTTTTTTTGACAAAAATATTTTTAAATATGCTATTTTATTAGGTTCTGGATACCATATTGATGGGATCAGAACACAAAAAGCTATTCACAATAATATAGTCCTTGAGTTACTGATTCATCTGACTGCATTTTGAAATACCAGGGAATGTCTAAAAGTTTAGGCCAAAGGGGAAACAAATAGCTCCCCTCTCTACAATAAAGCAACCGTAGTAATGTGACTTTATAATAGAGTGTGTCTCAATACGGAGGCGTCTGGGTACACTCACAGGGAATTTTATTAGCACTGTATGTGCTATAACACACGGCCTGGCGGTTTCAACCTCATCATCATTTCACAAAGAAAAATTTAAGCCTTTCACATTGTCTAACGGTGTCTGTAACCTTCCACATCCCTGAGAAAACTGGAAAACAGCCCTTCATTTGCTGATTTGCTTTAACATCAGTAGTTTTATTTTCACGCACATGCTAACACGGCACTGAATATTCATTATGTTGCTGTGATATCATGTTTGATCCCCAGCTAGTCCAATATGTGTGAATGAACACGTATGTAAGAAAGTCTGTTTTATTGCTGCCTTTGTGTCCTTCCTTCTCATGGCATAGTCATATTTACACTTAGCACTCAGTCCAAACGAATTGACTCTGGCGTGTCCCATTGCAATTATTCTCAATTCATAATTAATGCGCAGCGGTCTGGGAGCTAATTTAGGCTTGCACGTTGACTTGTGTGCTGTGTGTGGTTGTCAGTCCCCATCACGGTAAACAGCGGTAGTGGAGGAGAGAGCCCGGCATGTTAGCGCATTAGCGGGGCCCGTGGGATCTGTTCTTTGTGCCGTGCTGTTGTTCCTTTGTAGTGAGAGACACACAAAAACAGCCAAAAGGAGTGGCGAGAACAGATGCAGGTGATGTTTACACTCTTGGAGCTGTTGATTTCATATCCTGCAAGAGATACGCCACAATGCTAAAGATACAAAATGAATGTGAAGTTCATTTAGAGAGTAAAACCTTCCAGATTTTAGTCATGATGTCAACATGTTTGTTATATAATTATGTTTGGTGAATATAATTGTAAAAGAAATTGGATGATCAGTCAATCTTTTCCTACCAACTTGTTTGGTTCTTTGTGGTTCCATCCATGCTGTCCTGATTGAATCTCATATATATTACCAGTCATGGGCGTCGGAACCATTGTACCCACTTTTTACGATTAATGATATTGGATCCACTCACTTTTATCGTCTCTAATTCAGCACATGTCTGTTTACCCCTAACCGATAAACACTTATTATTAAACACATGTTAGACGCTTTATTTCCACTTTTCTAATATTTTCTTAATTTTTAGTGAAAATAAATGCCTTTCTGATCTGATATGTGATGGGAAAAGGGAGTAGAGTGAGTTCGGCAAAAGACGGATTCGAACCTCGGGTTGCGTCAAAACTTGATGCCCTGCGTCCTAACCCTTACACTATTGCCGCTCTCAATGAAACAGTGATTTTCACAATTTTGTGTTTCCCAATCAGACGTTTTTCAAACAGGGCGGTATATTTGTACATAATGTAAATGGAATCTACTCCAGTAAAACATTTTGAGGACCCACCCACAAATTTTTTTTCTTTTTTTCTTTTTTTGCTACCAGTCAAAAGTTTGGAAACTGTACGATTTTGATTGTTTTTAAAAGAAGTGTTTTCTGCTCACCAAGGCTGCATTTATGTTATTAAAAATACAAAAAAGCTGTAATATTGTGAAATATTATTAAAATGTATAATAACTGTTTTCTATTTAAATATATTTTAAAATGTAATTTATTCCTGTGATGCAAAGCTGAATTTTGAGCATCACTACTCCAGTCTTCAGTGTCACATGACCCTTCAGAAATCATTCCAATATGAGGATTTGATCTCATTATTATCAATGTTGAAAGCAGTAGTGTAAAAAAATTGTTTAGGGTTTTTTGATGAATAGAAAGTTCAAAAGAACAGTATTTATCTGAATAGAAAGCTTTTGTAAAGTTGTACTACCGTTCAAAAGTTTGGGGTCGGTAATAATAATTATTTTTTGGGGGGGGTAAGAACTTAAAGAAATTAATACATGTATTCAGCAAGAATGCATGAAAAGTGACAGTATAGACATTTATAATGTTGCACAAGCTATATTTCAGATAAATGCTGTTCTTTTGAACTTTCTATTCATTAAATAATCCTGAAAAAAATTGTACACAACTGTTTTCAACATTGATAATAATAATAAATGTTTCTTGAGCAGAAAATCAGCATATTAGAATTATTATATTTATGTTTTTCATAACTTGCAGTTTGTTTCCTTGATGTTTTCATTCCGTTAGCTATAGAAAACTAGCAGTGCATCTTGCATAAAACCATTGTAATTATTACTTTCATTACTTTTTAGTTTATAGCTTAACTTTTTTCGTTAAGAATACATGACAGGGGCCCCTTCACAAAGATTTGCTTAGGGCCCCTTGGCCCAGAAGAGTAGGATCGGCACTGCACGTTACGTTCTTGCAACTGTAAACATTCTTATAACACTAAAACAAAAGGAACTTTTGGACTCACTTTATATTTGGTGGCCTTAACTAATAATGCAATAATTGTGTAACATTTACTTACATTAAAAAAATTACCTGCATGTAATTACATCTGTGGTCCATTTCGACCAAACTTTATATTAGGTGGCCTTAACTACTATGTACTTACATAAAAAAATAAGTACAATGTACTTACTTTGTTCAAATTATATTGCAAAACACCTTTGCTGATATTGAGGTGGAATGCGGGTAAAGTATAGGGACAGTTGTGGTGGTATGGGTAAGGCTAGGTGTAAGGGAAGTGTCAACAGTGTAATTAAAAATGTAACTACAGAAATTAATTACAGATGTAATTACATGCAGGTATTAAAACAAATGTAAGTACAATGTAAAAGCATGTATGTACACAATAAGTGCAATGTATCAAATTATTAATTAAAATGTTAGTACATAGGCATGGGTCCTTAATTTCTGTAGTTACATTTATAATTACACTGTTGACACTTCCCTTACACCCAACCCTACCTTTAAAATTACCCATACCACCACACCTGCCCCTAACTTTACCCGTATCCCACCTCAATATCAGCAAAAGTATTTTGCAATACAATATGAACACAATAAGTACATTGTACTTATTTTTTGATGTAAGTACATAGTAGTTAAGGCCACCTAAGGCCAAACTTTTTATCAAACATTAGCGTATTTTATAATATTATCCTATTATTATTAAAAGCAATACGTGACTTGAGGCCTTTTTTAAGGGGGTATTCTCTTCATGATATGCCCAACAGTTCTCCTTAACCATGATGAATTCACTGTAATCCAGTTCGCTTATGATGCTAAAATTGCATTGAATTCCCCCTCATTCTTCTTACGGAGCCTCTGGTTACTTGTTGCACTGCGGTTAGCAGTGAAAAACACATGTGTTCCTGACTTTCTGTCTCTGCATGTGTATAAAAAGATATATAGACAGGCATCAGCTCATTTTCTCGCCTTATGTCAGACATGTGGATGTGTGTAGCAGCATGCACAGATGTTCTATTAGCTGCACATCAAGGTAGCTAATTGCTGCCGCGTGTAAACTAGGCACTGAAGTTTTGATACATCGCTGAGTGTTTCTTCATAAATTTCCATTTCCCCATGCAAAATTAGCTCTCGCAAATGTTTTAGTGAATGTTTTGGAACGCTTAGAGGGCCCTGTTGTAATTGTTGCAGAGATTTTGACACCTGAAAGATGTCTGTGATCGTGCACTGTTGAGCGAGAGGAAATACAAATGGTCAAAGGGAGGGTTTTGTTGCAAACGTTCACCCCATTTCGAATTAACGTAGAAAATGACTCCATGAAAGTGTGAATGACTATATAATAAAAATTATAAATGATGCATTGCCAATTGGAGTTTGCGATTATCGCAAGCGCCTTCCAGATTTGCATGCAATGTGCATCGGGTGTGGGCGTCTGAGGAAGAAACGAAACAATTACAATGGATGGAAAGATCATCTTGACGGATGAATAAGAAGTGGGCGCATTTTCTCATTAGTGAATCTTAGATTACGCGGCATCACAAAGGAGAAGGTAAAAGAGATATCCAGGTCACTACACACACGTACGCACAAACACAGGCACACGCTCGCTCTTTCTAAAGCACCCGACCGCAGATATCATTATCTAGAGCAGGAGATGATGGTGTCATCGATTGTGGCCGAGTCGGGAGCATTTCATTTGCTTCAGGCTATGCGTCTGATGAGTCCCTCTCTTTCTCTCTGCTGATGCCTCATCGTGTTCAGCCACCAGGGAGAATTAACCGCGTGTGTGGGGCAGCAGGAGGGGAGGGCGCTTTAGCGATTTTGAGCAACTCGCACACAAAGAACAGCTGCTCCGGTTTGGCTGCCTCAGCAGACCCATCACGAGTCCAGCGGCGGCTCACCCGGAGGTCTCGTGATCTCTCATGCCCCTGACCCACGAGCGCAGACGACTCTGTGCCTCAGTGGGGGCCTCTGTTGGAAACTATGTTTGGAAAACATTCGGAGGAATTTATGTCTTTTGGATGTTCCGACTGACCTTAATAAAAGCAGATAAGTCACGGTTATGCTGTTTGGTTAGATCCCAAAGCGCTCATAGCCGAATAACATTCAGAACTAAACATTATCGCACAATCAGGAGCCTCTAATGTGATGCACGCAGCGAGCAGTCGTTTCAGGCGAAATGCACTCTGTTCTCATGCTGTTTTGCTGTGAGTGAAGAGGCTGCAACCTCTCGTATCTCTGCAGCGTCTCAGTGGAATGTCAGGGCAGGTGTCTGGGCTTCTGTGAGACACGTGATGCCAGGCTTGTTTACACAATTTGTGACTAAGCTACTGCGAGAAAATCAGCTTCACCTGAGATGTTACATCAGCTAATATGGAAAGATCACCTTAAGCAGGGTAGATGGGGGAGATGGGGTGAGCATTGCGCCTCCTAGATTTTCTCAAGTCAAGCGATGCATTTACCCTGCTTCATGACTAAGGAGCGGTCGCATTATTTTTCATTCTATTGACTTCCATTCAGACACATGTGAACGCTAAATACAGGAAACGCAAGCTCATACAAAGTTCACGTTTGATGAAATCTGACCTGCGGGTTTGTATCACGTGAAGATGAGTGATCAAGGCATTGCCCTTTAGCTGAATTAAAAGAACACAAAGTTTAAAGCTGCAGATTTGTAGAATTGCAGGAATGATGGTTGTGTATTTTTACATTTTGGAATTATTGTTTCTTATAGGCCTATGATGAATTTATGTTTTAAAAAATGCAGTGTTTTTGCCTGACCAACACTACTGTATATTCTGAATTCATTTTGTAACATTATTTGTCATTAATACATTATGTTTAGAGATACATTAGCTACACAATGAATATGACTTTGTTAGTCCTGTAGTAGCCTAACGATTTCGCTCAATCCAATTTTTCAGTTAGCGAATGTAACTCGTAAATCTGCCAAACTTGGAAGAGAATTCTACCTTACAATTCTTACTATTTTTGCCATTTCTTTGCACAATCTAAAGCACACAGCACAAAGGCAGTGTCTTCTTTCGGTGTTTAGAATAAGAAGAACTAGCGAATGTACTTTTCGTGAATTAATCACTCTTTTGAGACAATTCTCTGCAGTGAATCGACACGGTCTGAATCGGTTTATTCGAACAGCTCACTGACTAGCTTGGAGCATTTCTCTCACAGAAACAGGATAGCATCCACTACAGCAAAGACAACAAAATAGATGGATGAGGAGGATATTTCCCTTCAGTCCATTAAACAAACGTTGAAATGCATTATATCGTTTGCCAGCGATGAATACTGATATTTATTAACTTCATCATCCGCACATGCATGGATGACTGCAGGTAAAAAAAAAATTCTTCTAAAAAACTATTGTAATACTCAACAGTAATGTTACACTAAAAGTACTACACGGGTCTTATCATCTGTTAGTGTCACTATAGTAATTTTTTTAAATGTTCTGTGTGTATTCCTCAGGCTATTGTTGACATAACAGTATATTCCTTAAATATTTTGTCGCCGTACCATGACGTCACATACGCCGGCATTGCGTCAATTGACAAAACGCACATAGGTAAACAGTTTTTCTTCAGAACGATGTGAGGTTTTCAGTTTCTCATGCCTTTATGAGCAATATAGACTGGGTAAACCCAGCCCTATCTGCCGGCGATTTGATTTCGCCCTGCAGCTCATGCTGGAAACCTGTACATAATTTATCCTGCTTCTTTTACAAATTTGCAGGGACCAATCACAAACAGGCTTATCTACCTGGCACGTTATTGGCCGGTTTAACACAAGTTAAACCAAGTCTGATGGTACGGATGAGCCAGCGAGACAGCCCCGGGAGCTCTAGCCAGGCTCCCAGAAACTGAGCAAGCGGGAACAACGGCACCACAGACGTACCCGGGGTGAGGCAGCGAGGTGGAATATTCAGACCTGACTCGGACGGCCCGGAGGAGACCCGGAGAAGGGTCTGAACATTCCGAGGTGGGGCAGTGTGTGGGAGAGAAGGCCCGGGGGCGTCCTCTAGCCTCACACTGCCCCCTGGCGAGAAGAGGGGAAGACTGGAGTGGCAAGGCCTGGGGGCGTCGCGCACAACGATCTTGGCCCTCTTGGGGCCCAGGGACATAGGAAACTGCTCTTTTATTGACAATGTGGGTACCACTGAGCTCCGAGGAGCTAGTGGCAGAGATGTTATGTTGTTGGCCCCCCGGTCCTCCTCCGGGGGGGGGGGGGGATTGCGGACACCATCTCCCTCCGAGCAGATCCATCCGTCCCTGGGCTGCCCGTCTCTTACCCTTACGTTTACCGGAAGACTTAGCGGGGCCCTGAGCGGGTTGGTCAGCCCCCTTGCGTCCGGCACCCTGCTTCCCGGGTGGAGGCTGCTGCTTGGGTTTAGCAGGGGCGGAGGCGGACGAAGGAGGACGCCCTCGGCGACGAGCAGGAGGAGGCACTGGACCCGGCGGAGGGGTGAAGGCAGCAGCGGTCCGCCGGGGCAGGATGTTCTTGATCGCCTCCGTCTGCTTCTGGGTCACCGAGAATGGCGTCGCCGAAGAGGCCAGCCTGACTGACAGGGGCGTCGAAGAACCGCACTTTGTCGGTTTCACGCATATCAGCCAGGTTCAGCCACAGGTGGCGTTCCTGGACCACCATAGTGGACATCGCCCGACCCAGGGAGCAGGCATCGACTTTCGTCGCCCGGAGGGCGAGGTCCGTCGTGGTCCGCAGTTCCTGTATGATCCCTGGGTCGGCACTACCCTCGTGCATCTCCTTGAGCGCTTTGGCCTGGTAGACCTGCAGGAGCACCATGGCATGCAGCGATGATGCGGCTTCCCCGCAGGCAGCGTAAGACTTGCCCAGTAACCCGGACGAGAACTTACACGCCCGGGCGGGGAGACGCGGGGCATTCCGCCATTCGACCGCAGCCCTGGGACACAGTTGCATCACCACGGCGCGCTCGACTGGAGGTATCCCCACGTAGCCCTTAGCCGCACCACCGTCGAGGGTAGTGAGGATGGAGGAGTCAGTCGATCGATGGCGGGCGCTGTAGGGCGCCGACCACGACTTCGTGAGCTCCTGATGCACCTCCGGGAAGAATGGCACTGGGGCGGGGCGCTGAGAACCAGCACGGGCCGCCCCGAGATACCAATCATCCAACCGCGAGGGTTCGGGATACGGTGGAGGGTTCCACTCGAGCCCGACACTCGCGGCGGCCCGGGAGAGCATAGCCGTAAGCTCTGGACCCGGCTCGGACAATCTCGGGTCGTCATCTCCAGAACCCATTAGCTCATCCTCCGATGCAGCCAGCGAAATCATATCCTCAGCCGGAGCCCCAAAGGAAACGGCCGGCCCCCCGTGAGAAGAACCAGCGCGCTCCTCCGAAAGCTCCACCGGCGCAGCGGAGGGTGGGAGGGGCCCAAGGGGTTTTTGGCCCGTCGGGGAAGCCCTGACCGTCACCCTCAGATCTCCACCAAAGGTATCCGCCAAAGTAGCAGCCCTCTGCTTTGCAGCGGGAGGATTGCTAGATTGGGAGATGCGCATTGGGACTCCACCCCGTTTGAGGTATTCGAGCCTAGATCTAAGCACTGCGATGGTCATGTTCCCGCAATGGGAACATGAGTCATTCACGAACGCTGCCTCAGCGTGTTGAACGCCCAAACACGTGAGACAACGATCATGACCGTCAACTGGGGACAGAAAACGACGGCATCCAGAAACACACGGTTTGAATGACATCTTGAAAAAGACGCAGGGTCAAACCGTGTATTTTGCTCTTTTATGAATGGAAAAATGCTCTTTTATAGTGCTGAAGCACTCAGGGAGATGGCCGCGGCTCCCCGCGGTCCGATAGTGCAAGCCTGCGGGTGAGCACTCAAAGGAAACGCCCAACGAACCAACACCGGAAGTCTTTTGCGGCCACTCGCTGACTCGCGCCGTCACGCCAACACCAGGAAGAGCACTCTCCAGACTCGTTCTCTTGAACACTCTCGGCAGAAACAGTCTTGTGCAGGTAAGCAGCAAAACCATCGGCTCCGAAGTTGAAAGCGGTATGCGTTGTTCACGTCCGTGTTTTATACCCGCGCTGCGGGGCGGTGCCTGAACCGCATGCCAATGTTTATTGGCTCGTTTCTATACACTCGAAGTAGATTGGTCTCTGAAAATAGATCCCAATTCGTCGGTCAGTTCCGACGTACGTCGAACGTGACCGACTGAAAGGGAACCTCCGAACTCAGACCTTTCAGAAGATATGTATTTTGTCAAAATTATAAAAAGCTTTGATTAAATCATACATACTTTGATAATACATTTTGTAGTATGACGCCGCCCACTAAGGGGGAGGAGACCGATTCTATTTAATTAAATTTCCATGGTGACACAATGTCCGATTTCAAAACGGTTTTCACAGGTAGAATCTTGAGTTTTAAGCTTTTAATTTATATCTAATGTATGATGATTACTAAAAAATATGATATGATGGGGTTGGTGGGAATGGGGGGGGTGGGTTGTATGATGACATAATGGATTAAGAAAAAAATATTGATGGATTCTCACCAAAGTAGTGTTTTCTTCACATATATTTAGAGAAAGTTATAAATCATGCCAGTTTTCTGCTACATAATGCTGTCTGAAGAGTAGTAGCGAAACTTGTTAGAAACCAATAACCAATAGTATGATCTGAAGATCATATAATGTAACATCAAGGCCTTTTTTAATAGAACAATTTATAGAGTCAGAGTGCAAATGAGTTCTTGATAAAAAGAGAGCTCTTTTCTCAACTTGGTCCTGCAAAAAAACACAATTTTTTAAGAGCGTGTCTGCGTAGGTAGTGTGGAAAAGGATAAAGTACTAGCACATTTTAATTTGTGCTGCATCAGTGTCGTCCCCGGGCTAATGTGTTTGACATCATTCCAGCTTAAACGAGCATACTGTAAACTAGATCCCTCTGGAAGCATTTTATCCTAAAGAGAGGAACAGCAATCTGACAGCATTCTGAGGAGATATAGCAATGACTTTAGATTGGCATGTGTCAGAGACAGATATGATTCCAAAGTCTCCCGGCGTTCCAGCACATTCACAATCCCTCTTACTCCTCATTTAGCACCTGTCACTCACTCATCCAAGAACCACACGCACACAGATATGCACAGATGCACAATTGCACGAAGTGCTGTCTTTGAGGAAGGCGATTGTTTTTACGACCAGTCTGTAAGGGATAATGTGCAGTAAGCAAGTCATTATCGCAAATGATAGGGTACCCTGATAGGGTAATCTGTGTTTTGTATCCTCCTGATAGGGTTTATTTCGCTGTACTGACCACCTTGACATGACTTATTCCATGGGTACTTACCAAGTATAATTAATAAATTGTAACGAAAACATTTTAGTAATCGATAGTCCACCTTTAGTTTGTCTTGTTGTTCAGCAAGCTTCATAGCCAGTGTGCAATCCGGCTCTCTCCACTGAAAGATGAATTATATCTATGATTTGCTGTCACTTCTTGAATTATTGGTTGCCCTCTTGCCTCTTGGTGTGTTGTTTGTATGCATCACTATCTGTAGTGGGTTAGACATAATAGGATCTTCTGATTTCAATCTCGATATTTTTCCTCATCCTTCTTTACTGGTCTTTATTGTTGCGGACTCAGCAGTAGATGACACACAGTGTTAGAGGAAATAGAGAGAGAGAGAAAGAGAGACACACGGCACCAGAGATAGGTGTTTACTTGTTAGCAGTTGCCTGCAGCAATTGAAATCGTATATTGCTCTTTTAGAGATTAAGGGGAGCTCACAAGAATGAATTGCACCCGCTGATAGTGTTGTTTATATGCACGTGTTGTCTGAGTTGTTTTAATGTGCGAATTACTGATGGAATTATGCAAATCAGGTAACAGTGCAAATATGGCCAAAATTAGCGTTCAGTGCAAATTTGTGGTACACTCTTCCTGGTCTGTTCTGATCGTGGAGGATGCAGCAGAGTAGTGCGATCTGGCACGCTTCAAAATGCGTTTTATTATGATAAAAACAACAAACAAAAAAATACAGTTTAGGTTTAGGTAGTTTTAACTTTACAAAAAATGTTTTTACTCTGTATCAGTAGATTGTTTTTTTTTTTTTTCAAAATTATTTACACTTATTTGTCTGATCACACTACATATCTGCCCACTAGGACGTACTCAACACTGTGTCAGAAAATGCAAAAAGTGAGGTAAGGTTGGTTGAATTAAAAAAGTTTTTTTTGTTGGGTTTTGTTCGCATTTGGTTCATTTATAGTTTGAGAAGAATCTTTGGGGTTTTTTTGGGATAATTTTCTGTTTTTATTTTAGTTAAATATTTTAGGCTATCTTTGCCACTACTGTTTACTACTATACTATATCAGAGTTATTTTATTATTATTTAGACTATTGTAGTTTTCATTCATATTTTGTATTAGTTTGCACTTTTATATTTTTTTTCATTTAAATTTTTGTTTAAGTTTTAGTAATTTAGTGATTTTTAATGTCTATATATATATATATATATATATATATATATATATATATATATATATATATATATATATATATATATATATATATATATATATATATATATATATATATATATATATATGTTTCTGCCAATCCCATGATAATCTTGAGTAACTATAGAGTAATATTGCATCATTCATATGTCTGAAAAGTCTTTAGTTTTATCATATTTATAAAAGACAGATACATTGTAACGATTCTTTCCGAAAACAGCCAAATTCATGGGGGCGTGCAGTGGGCATCATGGCAATATCCCTGGATAACTTTCGATTCACTATACGTTTGTGTTGTTTACATTATATCCACTTGCGCGCCAATTGCCAACAAAACAGACATTTGATGCAGTTTCACTCACCACCAGTTTCGACCCATGAACAAACCTTTTACAGTCAATGGAACGAACAAACACACTTGCAGAACTCCGTTGCTGCTCCGGAAAAACAAACTGCATCCACGGTTTCCTTAAAGGAACACGCCACTATTTTTGGAAATACGCTCATTTTCCAACTCCCCTAGAGTTAAACAGTTGATGTTTACCGTTTTTGAATCCATTCAGCCGATCTCCGGGTCTGGCGGTAGCACTTTTAGCTTAGCTTAGCATAAATCATTGAATCTGATTAGACCGTTAGCATCTCGCTCAAAAATTGACCAAAGAGTTTCAATATTTTCCTATTTAAAACTGGACTCTTCTGTAGTTACATTGTGTATTAAGACCAACGGAAAATGAAAAGTTGTGATTTTCTAGGCCGATATGGCTAGGAACTATACTCTCATTCCTACGTAACAAGGAACTTTGCTGTCGTACCTTGGGTGCAGCGGCGCAATGATATTACGCAGTGCCTGAAAAATTACTTCCGTCAACATAACCAACGTGACAACCTAATCTTCAGTGTATTCCGGTTCAAATAGTTATGTAAATATCTTTTGAATCGTCTCTCAGAAATGTCTCTATGGTTACAAAGCACGCTCCCTGTGCAAGCAGGTTGTCACGTTGGTTATGTTGACGGAAGTTAGCCTATTTTCCGTCGGTCTTAATATACGATGTAGCAGAAGAGTTGAGTTTTAAATTGGAAAAAAATATTGAATCTCTTTAGTCATTTTTTTTTTGCGAAATGCTAACGGTCTATTCAGATTTAATTATCTATGCTAAGCTATGCTAAAAGTCCTTCCTTTAAAGGAACACGCCACTTTTTTTGAAAATAGGCTTATTTTACAAGTCCCCTAGAGTTAAATAGTTGAGTTTTACCATTTTTGAACCCATTCAGCCGATCTTTGTATCTGGCGGTAGCACTTTTAGCATAGCTTAGCATACATCATTGATTCTAATCAGTCCATTAGCATCTCATTCAAAAAATTACCAAAGACACTTTCAGTATTTTTCCTATTTAAAACTTGACTCTTCTACAGTTACATCGTGTGCTAAGACCAACTGAAAATTAAAAGTTGCGATTTTCTACACCTATATGGCTAGGAACTACTTTCTCATTCCTGCGTAATAGTCGCGGATCTTCGTGGCAGTACCATGGCTGCAGCAGCACAATGATATTACAGCGCCTGAAAGTAGCCCCGAGCTAGGTAACTTTCAATGTGACCGACACTAAGTTCGTGTAGTTGCAGAGAGAGTTTCAGGTTTGCAGCCAACAAATTATGTTGTGGATTCACCTGTGTGATTAGCCATGGTTCTGTGTATTATAAAGGGCTGTGATAGTAAGTCGAAGGTGTATACTACCACCATGTTTCACAGAATACCAACGAATCATTGCACCGCTGCAGCCATGGTACGGCCGCGAAGATCCGCCACTATTACGCAGGAATGAGAACGTAGTTCCTAGCCATATAGGTGTAGAAAATCACAACTTTTTCATTTTCAGTTTGTCTTAGCACACAATGTAACTGTAGAAGAGTTAAGTTTTAAATAGGAAAAATATTGAAAGTGTCTTTGGTCATTTTTCGAATGGACTGTTTAGAATCAATGATGTATGCTAAGCTATGCTAAAAGTGCTACCGCCAGATACAAAGATCGGCTGGATGGGTTAAAAAATTGTAAAACTCAACTATTTAACTGTAGGGGACTTGTAAAATGAGCCTATTTTCAAAAAAAGTGGAGTATTCTTTTAATGTTGGGTTATTTGGGAAGCTGAACATGGTTATTTTCCCCTCACAACCAGAAACACACTTCTCCGCTCTGGTTGATGTGCGCATGCGCTCATCCGGAAGAAGTGTCGATACAAGAAATCCCACCCTTTATGACGTCATACAGGGACATATTCGAAAAGACCTTTTCTGAAACTTGAAGAAATACTCTCATGTCCAATTCATTTTTTTTTTAATTTCGGCCATGTATAGCATGAGAATCCAACTCTTTAACAGTGTAAATAAGTCAGAATGCATGGAATAGCATCCCCCCCCCCTAAAAATTTAACCCAACGGCTGGGTCTGTCCATATTTGACCCAGCATTTTTTGTGGTATGTATTGCACTGTACTATACTATACTATCTATTTTGTATTATCATTAGCAACGACAAAAAATAGCAGCACATTTATACCAGCTCTTTATACCAGTTTAAACTGGATTGCATGTGATTGATGTAAAAGATAAGTTTTTTTGGACTGAAGTGGCTTATGGCTGTTTAGTGAATTTGCCCTAAGTGACCTCTAAATATCAGATTGATCTCTCGTTCGCTCTCTTTTTCAGTCAACTAACACATTCACACACTGACCTCCTCAAACAGAAGTGTTAATAATTGCAAAAGTCATTCATTATAAGCGGCAGTCTATCAAAGGCTGTAAAGAGAATGAAGGCACTGGACTAGAGCCAATTACGATCCACAGAGACAAACACACACAGCAAAGATGAAAATGAGAGCAATATTACTTTCATTGCTGGAAAGGAAAATATTGCAAATGTTCAAAGCTCTGTGTGCTTTTGATGGCACCGCTTGCGTCACAAAGTCTTGAGCATTAAACACATTCACACAAAGGCCAATTAGGAAGACAGGATGGGTATTTTTCCGACTCTAAAGATGACAAGCTAAATGGTGTGTCATGATTTAAATGCAGACTCCTGGGGAACAGGGCTTTTAATAATTGCAACATCCTCGTTTTGCCAAGGAGAGTACATATTTGCACCAAAAAAAAATCATTTTACAAACCTCCAATACAAATGAAGTTTAGTCAAGCTGCATCTTTGCCTCCGTCAGTCAAGTGCAAGATACATAGTGGTGGGATTATACAGTAATAGTTTCCTCTTTTAATAAGGCAGGTTATTTTAGAACATTAAACTGAAGTGCATGTTAATGTCGTCTATGTCAAAATGAGGATTCACATCACTCCGAAATGCAAATTTGATGTAGAGTATTGCTGTCTCTCACAGAAGCCTATAAATACTGTTTTTATTTGATCACAGATAATTGGTTTCACGGCGAAACTGTTCACTTCCGTTTTCAATCCTCCGTAGATCACAAAGAATATCAGCGATAAAATGACAGGAATTGCTTATCAAGTAAGTGCTATACTGAGTAAATAAAGGAGATTTGCTATGCATCGTCGCCCACTGAAGCAGTCTTTATTCAGGCCTGGAGCATCTTGGGGTTGCTTAACTTGCTCAAGGGCAAAACGGCAATATGGTGGATGTGCAGTCATATCAGCAATCTGAACCTTTATGTTACTGTTAGTAACTGACACTAGCATCACATATGAGATAGAAAGACATATGAGATATTTTATACCACAGAACTTACTTACTTTCATGCCGCACACAAAATAATGTTTAGCAGATGTTTAGCCTGCCCTTTACCAAAAAGAGAATGTTGCTGATTTGGAGCCGCTTATGAAGCACTCTATATCATACAATTTGTTAACATTAGGTATTTCAATGGTTCACTTCAGACATTCTACTGACTATAAGTTACTTTGCAACTACATGTCAACTTATTTAACTAATTCTAACCTTAACATAACAGTCTACTTCAGTCTACTAATACTCTAATGAGAGTTAGTTGATGTAGTTGTAGAGATACTTCTAGTTATTATAATGTCTATAGTGGACCATCAAGATAAAGTGAAAAATTAGTCCTCATGACTTGTGCACTATTTTCCAAATCCTCTGATGCTGTTTGATAGCTTTGTGTAATGAACAGTAGTAGAAATACATTTGAAGTTAGTCATTTCGCTATTAGTGGCACCAAAAAGAATTGCACTTTGTTTGAGTGTTTTGATGGGGTGAGAAAACATCAGTCCAACATAGTCCAACCAACGGCGTGTGCTTGCGACTGGGCAAGTCATTGCCTGAAGGTGCAGGGCTCGAAATTAACTTTTTACTTGGTAGCACTGAAAATTAAGGAGCACCACAACTCCCATTTATATTAAAATATTAATTTTATTTAAAAATAACCACGTTTTTGTAGAGAAAGAAAATGCTAGTGATGCACCGATTGTGATTTTTCATGGCCAATTTTATTTTATTTTTTAAGCAAATTTATTGGTTGTTTATTTGCTCTATAACAGGCCAAATTGGCCTTAAAAAATTATATACACTACTATATGCACTACTTTATTTGGAGGTAAGAGGAAAAGAAAATGCCATCGAAACTTTTCTGAAGACAGTCAGTTTCCTTCAGAGATACATTCATATAAACCCCAATTTAATGTTTTTCGATTTTTCCCTATATTTCGAGAATAACGAACAGTGATCTTGCTGTGCCTGCATGGTATTTTCTCTGCTGCGCATCTGCGCTGTCCTCTTCGCGTCCGTCTTCAGCGTGGCCTGTGTTAACGTCCTGTTAACAGACTTCGTAATATTTTCACACAAATTACTAGGTGTGTGACGAGACACTTAGCTCACGAGACGAGATTTTTACATTTTTTTAAGTATTTTTAAGAAATCCTCGATGATGAAATATCTATGAAACATGACTAGAAAACTTGCCTGGCATGGTGCATTTTGAAATGTTTTAACTAATAAACTTGTAATGAATGTCATTTCCGTTCTACTTTCTGAATATGAATTATCATATGCAGTAAAAGACAATACTCAAGCACTTTTCCACAGACTCAACTGACTGGTTTCTTTCCTGTATGCTTGTCTCTTCAGACCTTAGAACTGCACATGATTTATGAGCTTCTACAACTTTTGACCTACTAACTGAACTCCTTTCCATAAATTGATCATAGATATTAAGTGCAAACAATAAGTGCAACCATAATCAAAGTACTATCTCAATATTCAAAGTGCAAATAGAGACCAGATTTTTCTTCAAGCATGATACTGAGCTAAGATATGGTTAACTACAAAGCCCAGCCAGTTGAGATATTTGCATGCCTCAGGTAGTCACTTTCAAACAGAGGTAACGTATTGAAATGTGCGCGTTTGAATAAGCGCTCTGGTTTACTTTCACTTTCAATTTCGCGATCGTGCGTAGGCTACTCTGTGAATAGGGAGCGGTGGTGCTGAATGCGCATTTTAAAAAATAAGACATTTGTCTGACACTTCTACTGCGCAACTAATCCTCCGCCACGGTCCTGTCAGTCTTCTCGTCAGTGGCAGTGTTATGGTCGACTCGAACAGCTCGTGTTGGATGGGCTGATAGAATTGAAGCGACCGTTATCCACCTGAATTGAATTGTTTTTATTCCTAAAAAAGCAAAACGACAGTGGAGGCGTAATGTAAATGTTGCCGTGTCATATTGTATCATAACTTCACCCTCACACTCTGTCATGACAATTTGACGTGAGAAAGCTTTTCACCTCATCACATTTAGGGTGTACTCACACTAGGCACAGTTGCCTTGTAACGTGCTCGAGCACGATTGTCCATCAAAAATTTGATGGAGGAATTTGCAGCTTTACTCGCAAACTACAATTCATGTTCATCAATATGGTGAGAACCAGGCCCGTTATAAACCTCAATATACTTGAATTCATTGAAAAAGTGTATCCAAGTAGTAATAGTTTGGTGTTTGCTGTCATAATGATGACAGTAGCGCACAGCTGTTACGTGTTCCGGCGCGGTTAGTGCTCACACTAAATGCGTACCGCGCCCGAGTCCAACTGAACGTGCTGTGGACCACCTCTTCCAACCGGGCCAGGGCCGGCTAAACAAACCGCGCCTGGGCACGGTACGGAGCCCTCACACTATTCAACCGAACCAGACTTTGGGGGTCAAACGTGCCCGGGCACGGTACGGAGCTCTCACACTATTCAACCAAACCAGACTTTGGGGGTCAAACGCGGCCAGGCACAGTACAGAGCTCTCACACTATTCAACCAAACCAGATTTTGGGGGTCAAACGCGCCCGGGCACGGTACGGAGCTCTCAAACTCTTCAACCGAACCAGATTTTGGGGGTCAAACGCGCCCAGGCACGGTACGGAGCTCTCAAACTCTTCAACCAAACCAGATTTTGGGGGTCAAACGCGCCCGGGCACGGTACGGAGCTCTCACACTATTCAACCAAACCAGATTTTTGGGGTCAAACGCGCCCGGGCACGGTACGGAGCTCTCACACTATTCAACCGAACCAGATTTTGGGGGTCAAACGCGCCCCGGCACGGTACGGAGCTCTCACACTATTCAACCGAACCAGACTTTTTGGGGTCAAACGCGCCCTGGCACGGTACGGAGCTCTCACACTATTCAACCGAACCAGACTTTGGGGGTCAAACGTGCCTGGGCACGGTTCAGATCGCCTAGTGTGAGTGCACCCTTAATCTCGTTGCACAAGATCTCGTCACACCCCTACAAATTACATTTCGTGAAATGATTGCAGCGCAGTTTGTGTGCACCTCGGAATAGAGATCAGCTAAAAAAGAAACTAAAAACCGTCCGCTTGCCATCGTGTTTGAAGCAATTTCAAGCCTAGAGATGAAATGAACTTTTTGTTTTATTTTAAAGAAATTAAATTTACACAAATTCAGGAATTCATCTCTAAGCTGTTTTTCATTTTAAAATCACTCTTTAAAGTGACTCTTAAATCTTGTGTCATATTTGGTACGGATACGCGGAAGAAAGTGTAGTTTGGCATCTATTAAAATGTGGTGTGAAATATCTTGATGTGCCAAGATGTATTATATAGGAGTACAAACTTTACGTTGTTACTTTGATGTCAGCTACAAAGGTTTACTTCCAGAAGCACAGTCTTTTTTCAGTTGTCAAAAAGGTTCAGTTTTGCCCAAAGCTGCAACCGAACAGTAACGTGTCGAAGGGGTCAAGTGACAAGTTTGTTGCAAGTTCAGCAGCCATATCACCCTGTAACCCACTGAAGCAAAGCAGGATTGAGCCTGGTCAGCACCTGGTTGGGCGACTTCTTGGGAAAACCTGGTTGCTGCTGGAAGAGGTGTTAGTGAGACCACCAGGGGGTGCTCACCCTGTGGTCTGTGTGGGTCCTAACGCCTTAGTACAGTGATGGGGACACTATACTGTAACAAGCTCCCCTTTCGGATGAGACGTAAAACCAAGGTCCTGACTCTCTTTGGTCATTAAAAATCCCAGAATGTCCTTCGCAAAAGAGTAGGGGTGTAACCCCAGCACCCTGGACAAAATTTGCCAATTGGCCTTTGTCCATCATCATGACCTCCTTATCATCCCAATATACTGACTGGCTTCATCACTCTCATTGGTCTCCTCTCCACCAATAATCTGGTGTGTGGTGGGCGTATGGATGTCGCAGCATCATCCAGGTGGATGCTGCACATTAGTGGTGGTTGAGGAGATTTCATGTAAAGTGCAGAAAAAAGCGCTATTTGCAACACATTATTATTATTATTCAGCAGGCATCCCACTTCCTGTCCGAGTCAGAAAGGTAAGGCAGCTGACACGATGGGAGGAGTACGTAGACACTTGCTTAAATTGCCAGCTTTACAGCATCTGACAAAGTGTTCACTCGCTCATTTCTCTGAAGAATCATCAAAGTACTCGAGAAAGAAGTGAGCTGTCCCCCAAAGCATATCTGTCTCTCTTTCTCGGCTCTGTCCTTCATGTGTTTAATGATCACCTCGCCTCTGAGTGTGTCGCCATGAGCGAAATCCACAGGACGTTAATGCGGCCCACACGTGTCATTGCTGACAGGAACGACGCTCAGCCGCTCGACACAGTTTCACCAAATCAAATCTTCTTCCCCCTCCAGAGTTGCTGAAGTGTGCCACTTGTAAAGTTAATTAATTTGATGGTTAATTATATAACTCATTTATTTAAGTGAGAGCTCGGATGACATTAGTCTTGTGGAAATATAGAACATGCTGTAATTGTGGAGTGAATTTGCTTTTAAAGAGCTTTTTAATTTGGGCCCCAGGGCCATGGACTTGATGGGGGCTCAGTGTGACCCTTTCTGTTTTCAGATCTGTCTCATCCTCGGTTTTTTCAGATAGCAAGAGAAATGAAGTATCAGTATCAAACGGGTGTCTGTATTATAAGTTCACAGCATTTCTTTTCTCTAACATTACCACGCAGGTCGCAGATGATTTTATGTGATCTAGTGAAGTGTGTCAACAACTTCAAAATACTGCATCACACTATACTGAGCTACAACCTTTTTCTATTTTTGGCCTGACGCTGATCTCATATCAGGGTGGTAACCGGAGTCTTCACGGGATAGTCCAACCAGAAATCGATTTTCCCTGTACAGAAGAAAGAGCCTCTAATATTTATATGTCTTCTCTTACTGTGTATGCCACATTTGCAATATCATATACAGAAAAACAACAAGGTAAATATTAGATTAGGCAACTGAAACAAGTTCAAATTCTTCGAGCACAAGCAAGCTAAAATGACTTTGTAACACTTTTTCAACATATGCTCAGGAAAGTTCTGCCTATGTGCTCGTATCACCTAGATTTTTTATTATTTTTTGCTATCTGATGGTTTGATATCTTTCAATTGAAACTTATCTCTGGTTTGGTTAAAGGTTAATATGAATGGAAAACATGCTAACACTATTGTTGGTACATTCAATATACTCTGGCTGTGAGGTTGGTAGCAATTGTGTGATTACTTATGACATAAATATTGTATGACTGAATTGTAAAACGGAACTTTTTAAATATTTAATGAATATTATTTCATTGAAACATCTACTTGAACATTGTTAATTTTACTAACATAAAATGTTAGTGAATATTTTTATCCATTTCAAATAATTGAAATATTGGTACATTTGCTTTAAACCCACATTTTATTCCGGCCACTAAATAAATTAGTACCATAAAGGCAAATTAATATTACTGAATGATATTACTATTCAGTAATATCAATAAATATTTAAACAGTGATATCATTACTGTGATGTGTGTTCTTATTTGAGATAAAGTGGGTTTATATTTCAATTACCACAAGGCACTCCAACAGCTGTATGGCAATATTTCTGTAGGCATATATGTTTTATATACCAAAATATGGCAGGTTGGTAGTAATTAAGTTTTATAAGGAAAATATAAATAATTGCCTCTGATCTCCCCTACTCATCAATTAATCTTCTATCATAATTGGAGATTTTAAAATGAAAAATTTTGTTTTTGATGCCAGCTTATAGCAAGTGTGCGACCATGTTGAACTTAACACATGCTCTTGCATTGGTGGTAACAAAGAAGTTGGTAACACTTTATTTTACAGTCATTGTTACATACTGTATGTCACATGTCGTTACTATAGCAATAACTCTTATGCATAATTATATACAATTAACTCTATAGTAAGTACATGTAGTTAACTATTATTACTTAGTACTTAAATGTATAATTACACTGTAATACAAATATCAACCAACCAACCAACCAGAGAGTTACCTTCAGCCGTAATGTTTAACTTGATGTCTTAAAGGGCGTATTGAGCGTTAAAGGGATAGTTCACCTAAAAATGAAAATTTGACAAGGGCATCCATATAGGTGACTTTGTTTCTTCAGTAGAACACAAATTAAGATTTTTTAACTCCAACCGTTGCAGTCTGTCAGTCGTATACTGCATGTGAAAGGTAACAAAATATAAGAGAGTAAAAAAAAAACATGCAGAGACAAATCCATATTAAAACCTGCGGCTCGTGACAACACATTGAAGACACAAACCGATCGGTTTGTGCGAGAAACCGAACAGTATTTATATAATTTTTTTACCTATAATACACAACTATGTCCAACAGCCTTGGTGAGGTCTGTACACGATTCACTCATTTTTGGGTGAACTATCCCTTTAATATGTGCTTGTCCTTTGAACAAGTAAATCAGTCATTCTCTAGTCCGGGTAAAAAACATTTTTGGTAGTGTAAATGCGATTTATTTTAAAGCAAATTTGTCAGCAGTTTTCTATAAGCTTTTGCTTACTTACATCAGCATGTTTGTCTTATTAAATCTTCTTAAATGCATGTCATCTTTCATGGCAAATTCGAAAATTTGATCAATTAATTAAATTAGAATAATAAGGTCTGTTACCAAACAAATTAAATTAGTATCAACTAAATCCATCTTTCCACCGCAGAGAGAAACTGCATCTGAAGTGGAATTTAGATGTATTTAAACAAACTGTTTAATGAAGTTCACAGGTGGCATGAATGCATTTATACTGCAAAATTACAACTGCATAAATATGTTATGAGATATATAAATATCTATAAATAATGAACTTTATATATATTATGAAACTGAACTGCCAGTAAGTGGTGGAAAGTGTCCTAAGTGAGTCATTGAGTCGATCAAACAACTTATTCATTCAAGGATGAAGCAATTGAATGTCTTTATGAATGGGTCATTGAATCATTAACTCACTCGATTTATTCAAAAATTGTTGGCCAAGATGTCGTTCAAGACTTCTTCAGGGAGGTTTCATAACATTGCACTAACACTTTTGTGTGGTTTAGTGAATATGAATGAGGACATTTGAGATCGATATAAACATCCACATTCACAAAGACAGCTTGTTTCCAACAGTTCAGAACAGAGGATTCGGCAAAGAAAACGGGAGTTCCTACAGGTGGTTAAAACCAGAGAGCAGCGGTGATAGGAATGGAAAACCACACATCTCTCTGGGGATGAAGACTAAGCAAAGATTTTGTGACAGATCCTTTTTGAGCAGGGTTTCCAAAGCCAGTTCACTCAGACTACCTCACATAATTCCAAGCAAGCGGTTTAGAGTGTACTACGTCTCACGTCTCATAAAACACGAGAAAGAAAGAGAGAGAGAGAGAGAGAGAGAGAGAGAGAGAGAGAGAGAGAGAGAGAGAGAGAGAGAGAGAGAGGCAGACAGACAGAGAGAGAGGGAATATAAGGTGGAATTGATTTTATATATTTAGCTTCGTATTGTGTGGCATTTTTGTGGAGTCTGTGTTCATGAAAAGAGAATAGTGTGAGACTCCAGCAAATAACTTGAAATAACCAGTTATATTTGTTTAGTTATGCAGCATGTTATTCCTAAACTGTCAGATATGGTAAATACTGCTGCTTGGTGTGTAATTTTGTCCATGACTTCAAGATTAGATTATATTTGTGTGCAAACAGAACACATTTCTCTTTTTTATATTACCCCAGTCTACAGTGGTTGACTGAATGGTGGAATTGGGTAAATCTAAAAATAAAAATCCCTTTCAAGGTCAATTTAACCCCCCAAAAATGTATGTATATATATATATAAATTTTTTTTTTTACTTTAAAAATTAAGCAAATATTTAGATAATTTTTGCCACATTGTGACAGTATAGCACTTTCCAATTTTTTGTTACGTAATAAAATAAACAAAAAAACATTCTTATTTGTTTGTTTGTAGTTCTCATTATTCTCAATGACAATTCCCACTACTATAAAAATTATAAAAAGTAAAAAAAAAACAAATACAAGTAAATTATAAGTAAACCAGGATCAATTATATTTTATTAATTCAATAACAATATTTTTGTATGGGGCATTCCTGGTCATCCTCCTACTGACTATGCATGGACCGTTATTTTTTTATGGTAAAGATAATTAATATTTGAAGGAATTTGTCATTACATTAATATACTTAATTGGCATGAATGTAATCCAAAGAAATGCAATGTGTACGACAAATCTTACAGTACATATTTTCATAATTTCTTTCTTTTTGATTTGGGGTAAACTATTACCTGGACATCTTCTTGACAGGTTTTGTGAAATCCACTCAAAGATCACACCACTTTAGTAGGCCATCTACTGTGTTTTAAGTAGTCATTAACCAATAGTGCGGTCAGGGGTCCTCTTTAGATCAGTAATGTTCTCTAATGATGAGAACGAGGCCCGCAGTAGAAATCGATAAAGGCTTCGTCTCTTGTGAATGAGCAGCACAACAGCAGACCTCCAGTATCCCTCCGTCTCGACTGCTTAATTGATTGAGCGTTCCTCTGCTTCGCGCTCAGGTCTTGGATTCCTCACGCCGAGTATTATGTGTCATCTAGCCAAAGGGCGAGTAGATGGCGGGACGATAGAATACGATCGATTTGGAATATTCTCTGTCATCAGATGCCATAATAGAACCGATTCTCTGTCCCACGGTCGTCTGGTGTCGCCGGTGTGGCCTCTTAACCTCAATCACCCGCACTGACAGTTGCGTTTCCTCCTTTTCATGTAAACCCGCTCATAGTGGTAATGAAACGAGCTGTTTTTTTTTTTATGTAACCCCTTTCCTATCTTGCTTTTTTTCTCCCTGGAGTGTAGACTTTGGTTTTCTATAAGGTGCAAATTAATTATCATATCAAACAGTCTTCAGAAATATATTTGTGTCAGCTTGGATGGAGAGTTTTGCATGAGAAAGAGCAGTGGCTTTGAGTGTGCTCTGGATACATATGGTTATTTGAGGGGTCGGTGAGTTTGATAGGCTTTTGTTCTTCAAGAACAAAGTGAAAGGCCCTGGCGAAAAGCAATCCTCTTTAGTTCCTGAATGATATTAGGGCTGTGAGGATAATTGGGTGATATTTTTAGTGGTGGCCCCAGCGTTCAAGCTGTTTTTGTGCTGTCTCCTTAGCGAGAGGCTCTCCCCGGCCATTGTCAACTTAAATAGAACGTCGATAAGTTGTGGTTTTGAGCCCACCGTGAAAATGGGCTTAGCAGCAGCGCGGTAAACACAAATCTGAAATTTGCTGAAGAGACTGATTGTTGCCAGTGATCAGTCAAATGCTAATGCTCTCTTGTGCTCACTTTCTTCTTTTTTTCTGTTAGCTACAGCCACACACACACACTGTTAAGTTGTTTAAAAGACAGGTTTAGACAGTTATTTTTTGTTATTTGAATGTATTTAAAAAATATATATATTTCACCTGTGAATTTTCAGTGTCACATGATCCTTCCGAAATCATTCTGATATGATGATATGCTGCTCAAGAAATAGTTCTGATTATTATCAATGTTGAAAACAGTTGTGCTGCTTAACGTTTTTTTTTTAAATCATGATGCATTCGATGAATAGAGAGTTTAAAATAAGAACATTTATCAAAGCCTCAATATGTAACATTTTTGCAGTAAAATATCCAAAAACCACTATGCCAGTGTTATATATTTTGTTCAGTTGAGAACGTACAATATCCCAAATGTTTCCAACTATTTGTAAATCGTGAGAAAATTGCTACTTTAACCAAGGAACCGAGACGTGTGAGGGAGTCGCCTCTCAATTGCATCATATCTGCGTTCCCCTCGGTTTCCGCTTTTATTTTGCAGAAAGGCTTTACTCTCACTGCAGTGTGCAACAAGTGTCATAGCAGCTGCCGAGCGAACACACAGAGTAACGTCATAACATCATTTTCAACATGCTCAAATGTATCTAATATGATAAACAGAGCTGCGTTACCTCATACTCGTGACCGGAAAAGCAGAAGTGGCGCCGGCGACTGTGGCATAATAAAAGTCCCGCTGCTCGTGAGGCATGTGTTGCGTTCATCTCATTAACAATCACTCCAGCGGCCTTGCTCAGCTCCCACACCACTCGGTCCTGCTCTGCTTCATACTACAGTAACGTTAATAATCGCATCCATGAACATGATTTCTGCCCGAGTCCTATCCTGTTTCTTTTCCACCAGCTGTGATGTGAAGACCACATGTCCCAAGATTCTAAAGCCAGGCCTTTGTTTTGAATAGGCGACCTCTAGCGGACGGAAAAGTTACATAGTGCACCGTTAATGTGTTGTTTCTAAACACATTTATTTTTTTATTTCTATTGTATAATATTTAATTATAATTATAAAAAATATATTTACATTTATTTAGAAAATGTATATTATATATTAAAAAACTATTGTCTCTAAATGTATTTATAATACTTTTTATGTATAACATTTTTTTATTTATAAAATGTGTATGCATAAAAAGTATGTATATACATTCATATACAATATTAATTTATTTGATCATTTTATTTATTAATTAATTAATTAATTAAAAAAAATATTTAGTTAGTGAGTTAGTGTCAGCACATCTTAGATAATCTGTCAATATCCAAAAGAGAGTCACTACCTTAACAACTAATTGTGCAGTTTAGTTCTCGAACACACTATATGCGGTTGTTAATTTTGTTGGCACTTCCTGAATTTTTGAGTGAGTATGTTGTAGAATATGGTTGTCATGCTGGTAAATAACCAAATTGGGTAACGCTTTATTTAAGTGTCCTTGTTACATGTGTATTAACATGTATTTACTGTATTAATAACCAGGCCCACACGGAATTTGCGCCCACAGAATTCCACAGAAATCTCCGCAGATTGTAGTGCCCTGAGAAGCATACACAACCTGCTCAATGGTGAGAAGTAGTAGGCTGCACTGATTGATGTGACATTTTTTTAGTGAGAGAGATATTTTAAAATGTCTAAAATAATATTGTCAAGGAAACGTCACTTTTCTGCAAAAATTAAAAATTAAGCTATTAAAAGTGTTAATTTATTTACTTAGGTAGGTATTTATTTATTTTGCTCTATTGTTGAATGATATGAAATTATTTATTTAATGATTCGTGTACACTACAATTGATAAAGCAATATTTTCTCCATCTTTTAGTGGATGTACTATAAGAGAGATCTAGCTTTGTTTAAAAAAAACATGTTGTTCTATTTGGATTTGGATTTTAAACCTTAAGAAGTGAATATTTCATATTTTAGTTGTAATGTTTTCAGTTCCAATGCTCAGATCTTTTTAACACATTTAAAACCATTCCGCAGATTTGTCCAAAAATTCAAAAAAGTCCACAGATTCCGCAAAATTACTTGCGACCTACCCTAAAACAAACCCTAACCCTATAGTAAGTACATGTGATTCATTATTATTGCTCAGTACTTAAACGTATAACAGGGACACCTTAAAATGAAGTGCAATAATTGAATGTGCACAGAATGACGTTACGAGCTCACGTTGCCTAGTTTACAACAACAGTGCTGATCTGTATTAGAACGGCTGAAGGAGAGATAAATACAAGCCAATGGAGAAGATGTTCTCTATTGCTCCCTCTCCTCTTTTACGAGCTCATTTGCAGCGCTGGTGCACCAGTAACTCAACCATAGTGAGGAGACTATAAGGAAAGGAGCCGATTATGAATGCGATATATTAAACATGGTGGCAAATATATTAAACATACTGGGCCGATCTCAGGAGGCAGGCTAGATAATGCACTGATTGATTTTTACTGAGCTGTTAACTATTAATGCAGCTGTAACAGAAGGAGACCTACGGACATTTATCAGACCCGTAACGCGTGCTCCATACTCCGTGGCTGGAGTCGGCTGTGAAGGATCCATTTAGTAATTATCAAACGGCCTCCCGTGACGCTTGACGGCTCTCGGCGATGATGAGATTCCGCTGAAGGTAATGCGGTTGGTAAACAGTCGGTGTGGAGGACGACGATGTGTATTTATTTACGTTGTATCCTCCAGGAGCTCTTTGCCCTCAGCTTCAACCTTAATAAAATGTGTTTAGTTATCTCTTGTTTTTTCTGCAGGCATCTGCAGTTTCGCTAAAATGACCCGTGGGGCTCGGTAAGAGGAACATGTTGCCACTGTAACTGGAAATTTGCCTGATTATCAATGCGTGGAAACAAACAGAAAGGGCTTATCAGGAGAGAAGTGAAGTGCACTGAAAAGATTAATTAGGCTGAATGGTTTGGATGCTTTAATGAAGAGGCCTTGAGATGATGCCACGTCGTGAACTCGTCGGAAGCGTTCGCGCTCCTTCACACAGGTGCGCATCTCAGCTGGGTCACATGCAGCGAGGAAGCACTTTAAAATGTGCCGCTGTCACCCACGTAACACCTTTTGTGCCGGGACCACCCTCGCTCTTGTGACGCGCTGTCAAAGGGACCGCGGGAACACGGAGGCATCGCCGCAGCGGGAAGAAACCTAATTAGCAAGAATAAAAGGATGCATTTATTTAAAAAATGGCAAGTGATACTTTCACTTACAAAGCTGCGGTCAGCCCTTGACATTCTCATTATGAGCTATTATTTTTGGTAATCAAGTTTAGCTTTGAAGAAAAATAGAGGGCAAATTTCTGGATACATTTGTAATGAAATTACAAACCTCCGTATCAAAACTGAGCAAAAATGAGGAATATGAAACCGAAGGATAATTTATAAAACGTCGGCTTGTATGTTTTCTCTGGTGTCACTTTGAAAGCTCTCTGAAGCTTCTACTCAAGTGCTTGAACATGAATATTTCAGGCTACATAAGCCGAATCTCATACGTTTCACAGCTTTATGAATACGATATATTCTGAACGCGACAAGTACGTTTGTGGATGTTAGCGGAAAATGTCATCTTATATGTTTAGTTTAGAAGTTTGAAGAAGCAAGTTGCGTGGTTCTCTTGTGCACTGAAACCTGGAAATGCGTGGAATTGCGATATCCACGCCAAAAGTCATGAAATTGCTGTATAAAAATAGAATTAATAGTTTGGTAACCAATTCTCACTATTAACTAGTTGCTTATTAGCATGCATATTACTATCTTATTGGCCGTTTGTAGGTACTTATAAAGCACATATTAATGTCTTATTCTGTATGATCATATTCTACATCCCCTAGGATACGCTCTAAAAAATGCTGGGTTAAAAAAACCCAAGTTGGGTTGAAAATGGACTAACCCAGCGATTGGGTTGTTTTAAGCAAACATATAACCCAACCACTGGGTTAAAACAACCCATTCACTGGGTTAAAATAACTCAATTGCTGGGTTAGTCCATTTTCAACCCAACTTGTTTTTAACCCAGCATTTTTTTAGAGTGTACTCAACACCTAAACTTAACAACCACCTTACTAGGTTTTAATAAGCAGTAATTAGGATTTTATCAAGGAAAAAGTCATAGTTAGTAGTGAGAATTGGACCCTAATCTGAAGTGTGACCAATACGTTATTTTTTTTTTTATCTAGAAGTATTTATTTTGCTAGGAATTCTTTGTAAGTGTAATCTCTCTAAAATGATGGAAACAATTATGGAAATGTTAAGGAAATTAATTTGTCCAAAAATGTAGGAACCTTGTATTAAGATATTTTTTTATTTACTGAATAGGCTAATAATTTGGTTGTAGAGGTTTGAAGTTTTTTTTAGCTTACGTTTTCTATTCATGTTGTCCACCCTGTATTCTGTCCTAATCTCATTCTCATTTCAACATGAGCAGATCTAAATTTAATACCGCAATCAACACTTTTCACTTCACTTTATTTGTGACAGCCATAATAGATTTAGTTTAATAGTGCAGAAGCATTTTTGTCCAATTTGGTGACTTTTTTTGCCCTAAGCCTTCGTGGCCAGGAGAAGGCTAAGCCTTGCCCAGCCTTAAGCTTGGTTTACACTCACCGTGTCTGCACGGCTGCGAAGGTGCGTGCGGCGAAAATGACGTCATCGCGGAGTGGGCGGTAGTGCGCCTTGAGTGCGCGAGACCCCATTTCGTGTGGCGGTGTGAGGTGCATTTTTTTTTACTTTTGCGCGTGGCTCCGCATCCGAAGATGCACGAGTACGAGGTGAATCTAGCAGAGCATGGCGTCTCATCACACCAGCACCCAGTTTGCACATACAAATTAGGTATATGTACAAAATTAGCCTACAAAAGCAGAAATAAGCCCTTTTATTGAAAATAAAGATCCATGTTTAAAAATTGTTTTCACGAAACTAAATGAAAATGTTTAGTGAAATTAGGAAATATTTAAGAGATCGTTAATTTAGTTGTATACATGTATGCATGTGATGTGTACAAAAATAAATATCGTCACCTGTGTACATTACTTCTTCTTACCGCTGTTTCCTGATGGTTTATAGAACAATTACTCAGAGTCGCCCTCTGTCGTTTCAAAGAAAAGTACAATGGCGAGCTTGTCAAATATAAACCAGAGCTTGAAGTGGAAAAAATAAAGTGCTGATACTAACCAAAGAAACTATGGCTACAACATGCCACTAGTGTACATCTTTAGTGAAAAATCTATTCCCTATTCCATTATAAATTCTACAATTAGTCAAAATGTACCACAATAAATAGAATAGAACGTGTTAAATTCTAGTAAATGTGGTCATCATGAGTTAAAAGCTTGCAGGATGATGTTTTCCCCTCTTTTCATCAGTCATTTTAGTGGCTGTTTTCGATCAAGTTTGACTTTCTCCGTAGTTTTACTACAATCTCGATAGAATTCAAATGGGTCGCACATTTTATCATCAGCGTCGCATAGGAACGGCTTGTGCAAATCTTAACATTTAACAAGATAAAAATCTTTCCAGAAAATTTTCATTCAAAATTCCCAGCTGGTGGAGCGTTCTTCCCAACGCCATCCGAAACGCAGAATCATTGACAACATTCAAAAGTCAACTAAAAACTCAGCTCTTCCGTGACTACTTAACCTCATAAAAAAAATAAAAAAAACCCTTTCCTTTCCTATTTCTCCTCCTTTTTTCCCTCCCTACTCTAGCCTGTGCTTCACTGAGCAATGTACACAGTCTCAGTATTTTGGGCACTTGTTGCGCTTATTCGACTCTTCATGACCATTCGCTTCGTGTACCCCCAAGTTGTAAGTCGCTTTGGATAAAAGCGTCTGCTAAATGCATAAATGTAAATGTTAACACTTTTGGAGCTCGCTGGTGAACACACCTACATTGATTCGCGCGCCACTTAATTCAACATTTGGGCTTCAGTCACAGTCATATTGCACAGACAATTGATCCGTTATAAAAGAAGTAGCAGTACGCAAGAACAAGTGCAGGTACACTTAAGATTAAAATGTAGAAGTACTGTTGAGTACCGCACCACTTCGACACTGGTATAAAGGCCTTGTTTGTTTGGGGAGGAGCGCTGCGGAGCCAGGCGAAAGTATAAATAAGGCTTTAAGGTGATGATACACGGGGCAACTTATTGAGCAATGTTGCCATCAATGGCCAACCAGGTGAGACACAGGGCCCACAACCAATCTAAAGTATCCAGATATAAATGTGTTGCCCATTCTCAACGGGAAAGTGCCCAAGCAACATCGCTTGGCAACATTGCAGCATTTCTCAAAAAGTTACCCCATGTATCTTCACCTTTACACACGCTTTGCCAATGAACTGTAGTAAATGAGAACACAAAAATGATATCTGTTGTCATCTCCGTCCATCTCTTGAAGTTTAACCAACTACGACTTTGCCTTCTGAGAACCGCGGAAATGAAAAGGGTCCATAATTAGTGGTGATATGGTTTATTTTGTATGAAATTGACGGTCCCCTGAAGGGAGACACACCATGAGATCAATAGATGTGCTGTGGGTGTTCTTGTTTGAACCAAAGCTCATGTGATTGACAGTGAGCTGCCGTACAGTCCCATAGCATCCCTTCAGGCACATTATATTCTTAAAAGCCCTTGATTTATGAAATATCATCTCTGGTCGTGGTGTCTTTATGAAGCATTTGAATGTTTGTGCGTTCATATGTGTGAGTGTTTGACCTCCTTCCTGTAAACATGGCCCTCTGTGTAAAAGCTCTCTAAATAAATGATGATAGATAATCTAGATATACGGAGTAAATGGAAAAATGCCGTCAGCATCACCTGTCTATCAAACGCACACACTTATTTACCCTCAAGTGCGCCAGGCTACTTAATCCAGAGTAATATTCCCCACTTAATCACATTCATGAATTGGTAATGATATTCATGCACTTGTGTGATATATGGCAAATTATAATGTCAGCGTGTCTTAGCCGTGCTGCCGTCATTTGAATATGGGCTCTATTGCTTTAATAAATCTTGGTGGGTGGGATATGGCAGTCATTAGGTTGAATGACAGTACAGAGTCGTGTAAAAAAATGCATTCAGCTCTCATATGCATCACGCTGTTAATCATTAATGACTATTCGGGCCATCATGATTCTCAAGTGTGATAGAGGGAAGAGCTTGGTTTATGTTTTGCGGTATTGTAGATGGATTGATGGATGGATGGTAGGGGTGTAACGGTTCAAATTACTCATGGTTCGTTTTTTTATAACAGTTTTAGGGTCACGGTTTCTGTACGTTTTGGTATGTGCTATGTTCAGAGAAAAAAGGACTACTGTCAAATAAAAATAAAGAAAATGGGAACAAAATAGGAATCAAATGTGTCTAACGGTAGTTTTTAGGTCCAGAAATTCAAAAAAAAATTATGAAAAAACTTTATTCAACATTTTTTGAGTGTTGAATAAAGTATTCATATGTAAAACAACATTGCATAAGGGCTAATATTCACTGTATAAATTCAATAAAGATGAATCATTATTGAAGCTATTCATTAAAGTGCAGTGAGACTGCCTTGTCTTTTAGTCTGATTAACATTAATAACACAGCAGGACAGCAGGCATATTAGGCTACTGTCACTTTAAAACATACTGCACGGATCCAGTACACTGTCACTGGCTACTAAGATTGGGTACCGAACTCTTACACATTAATTCACATTTCACATTAAATCAATAGGCACCAAATTTCGGTACCTGAGAATGCATCTGATGATATAGATTAGTGTCTGTGAATATTTAACAGCAAAAAGACTATTTAAATACAAATCCTGCATGTCCTGCGTGTCTCTGTGTGAATGAATGGCGCGTTGACGCACAGTTTAATTTACCACACACACAGACAGAATCGCGCATGACGGTCCATCTCATACGAGGACATGAATGCATGTCCGTCATCTCCAGAGCCACTCTGAGAGTCACTTCATCAGCATTTTACCATTTCATTTGAGAAAACCTACCGTCATGTCATAAACACACAGAAACTCAAGATCTTCACTGCAACCCGTCAAAATAAAAGTTTGGTTTAACTTGCCAAATATATTACTCTTGTACAGTAGAATTTAGAGACGTCTCAGTGTAATAATAATAATACTAAATTATCAAAAAAAAATGTATTTAAGCAATAAATCACAATTTTTCTTCCATGTTTTAACAGTAATTTTAACAGTATAAAGCTTAGTTGTGCATCATTTTGTTTGACAAAAAAGTTTGTTTAATTAAGTTAAAAGATAAATGAATGTTTTATGGCTTCATTTGATTACCAGAAAATACACAACACAGAACTTGAGGGAAATCTTTTCATAGAAATGTAATTAAAAAGAAAATAATAATAATAATATGGTTGTTTTTATGAATTCAATTAATTAAGTAGCTAGTAGCCTACAATTTACTGGTAAATATTACAGTAAACAAACATCACAGACAATGGCAGTCAGAGACCAAGACAGCTCTGGCATAATGTCAATAACACTTCTATAAATGACTTAGTTTCTTTAAACTTATTGATGTATCCCTAAAGTACCGAAAAAAGGTACAGTTGGGTACCTAACCCTACTGGCTACATGAACAACTTTCGTTTCAATCAGACTGAATTCATTCTAATTGATGAATCTCAATGCAGTGTTTACATGAACGCTAAACAAAGTGATCGGGTTGATGTGCGCATTTATATGTCACAAGCTTCCAATCTGAATAGATTTTTTTACGTGCACAGTGCACAAATATGCAGAGTTTCCCGCTGTTTGCGCATAATAACTATTCTCCTACATTGTTTCTGTATTTGTCTTAAACAGCAGACTTAATATTTATCCATTTCTGGTCATAATATTAGAGATAATGAGCATATAAACCATTTTGCCGTGCTGCTTATATTTATCACTCAGTAAAAATGCCTCTCTGCGGCCAAAACCAGTCGTCTGTGGATGAGAACACGAAAAAAGCATTGGTGAGACTTTGTCCTGCTCCACTTCACAGACGCTGAGTGAAAGGAGAATTTTTGAATGACGGGACACTCATTTATATGACACTTTATTCAATGAGAAGAAAATCTTGTTCCACGCGTCATACGTCATTACGCTACGCAGGGCCGGACTGGGACACAATTTCAGGCAGGGAAATCCTACACCCATCCAGGCCAAATTTAGAATTTAGAAACACGGACAACCCTATTTTTTCCCTAAATAATTAAAGGCTTTATCTTGAACGGTACCCTCACGTCCCTTTTTCTTTTCTCAATTTTCCCTAATATCTCTCTGCCTCTCCCTTCCACCAGGATCATCAGCCTCATACACTAAGTAAAGAGGAATTATTGGAAATTTAAACTAAAACATTAATATAATAATAATAATAATGCATAATATATGTATGCATGTATAACGTGTGTATTTTTCTCGTACCCGTCTCTTATTCACCTGTCACTTTTTCTGGCCTCATGTTAACTGAAAATCAACCACCTTATAATTTGTTTGCCCAGAATCTACATCTATTTTAGTAAAAATCTAAGTATTATATTTAAGATAAAATGTTTTTTTTATGTTAAAATGTAATTAAATATCCAAAATTTAGCAACACTATATTGCATACAATATGTAAAAAAAAAAGTTTCTTATTTTGCTTCTACTCCCTGCCTAGCTGAATCTGATGTGTGATCACTGCACCACAGCGAGTGATTGGTTGATTATCTCCACCTTCATTTGATAAAAAAAAGGGGGGAAAAGTTTTAAACCTCATAAATGGGCAGACATAGGGTGTGTCTCAATCAGCTCCCTAGTTCAGTAGTCATCCCACGGACTGATTCCCTGACCAGTGTCCTGACTACTGAACTAGGGAGCTGATTGAGACGCACCCATATTTTTCGAAATAGTCTAAATGTCAAAAATGTATTCGGTAACACTTTACAATCTAAGGGTTCATTAGTTAACATTAGTTAACTACATTCTTTGTTAATGTTAATTTCAACATTTACTAATGCATATTAAAATCTTGCTAACATTAGTTAAAGGTCCCGTTCTTCGTGTTTTTTTGAAGCTTTGATTGTGTTTACAGTGTGCAATATAACATGTGTTCATGTTTCGCGTGTAAAAAAACACAGTATTTTTCACACAATGTACTTATCTGTGTACCGCTGTTTCCACTGTCCTAAAAACGGCTGGTGATTTCCCTGTTCTATAAAGTCCCTCCTTCAGAAATACGTAACGAGTTCTGATTGTGCCAGCGCTTACCGTGTTGTAATTCGACCGCAGCTTAGCGCACGTACCAGCAGTTCCTGTGTTGTGATTCGACAGCAGCTTAGCGCATGTTGGAAAGATCACGCCTCTTAACGTAGAGATGAATGCGTTCAATAATCTCTACAGCGTCCCTGGGAAAGCCAAACAAAGGTGATTTGACTCCTGGATGAAAATAACAGCGTCTCGACGACATGGCGATAAACACACTCAACGCAACAGTTCCTTTTCTCCACGCGACCGTCCGCTTCTCCACGTGGGAGAGCAACAAGACCGCGCCCCCTTTTTCGCGTTTCTTTGTGGGCGGAGGTTAGTCTGTTCTACTGTTCTACTGACGTAATTATAGCAGGAAGTACCAGGATGTAGTCCAAGCCAGCCGTTCGCTGTAGGCTTTGAAAGGGAACTTCTGTTAAATAAAATATCTCGCTTGGCATTGAACTTTGAGCTTTATAATTTTACAGGTATTATTTATGCTCTAACAGCAACATTACACACTAACTAAAGTTTGAACAATGGGATCATGCGGAATGGGACCTTTAATGCACTGTGAACTAACACAAACAAACCATGAACAGCTGTATTTTTATTAACTAACGTTAACAAAGGTTAACTAATGCTGAACGGAGGTGTGTTTCATGGTTAGTTCATGTTAACTGCATTAACTGATGTCAACTAATTCAACCTTATTGTGAAGTGTTAACATGTATTCAATAATAAACTTCATTTTGCCTGTATCTATTTAGAAAAATCCTAATAAAATATTATTGCATTTTTTTTTGTTGATGTCTGCACTATCACTTCTGTCTCCCTGCTCCCAGGACCTACCATATAATTGTGAATATTTGTCTGCTAAATTACCAATGTAACTTTGCACTAAATAATATGAATCTCCTTTAGCATAGACCTACAGTATTTTAAGTGATAGTAAGTAATAGGGGCGCTACAGCTAACATTCGCTAGCAGTTCAATACTAATTTAACAAAGAAAAAAAGTACAGTATTTACACATGAAACTGACCTGCACTTGAAGCCCTGAACAGGTCAGTAATTTTGCAACGTTTCGCTGCTGCTTCTTGGAGAGCTTTCTTTTTATTTGCTCTTTCCCTCTCTGCTCGACCTGGCCGCTTTCTATCCACCGTCGGGTGCTGCTCGCATTTGGCTGAGTCGAATCGTAGCCTTGCCAGTCTGGTCAAGACTAACAGATTCATGATTTATTTTTTATTATTAATAATACTTTCATTGAATGCCGAATTTGAAAATTATCACTTTAGTAAAGGCAACAATATAAAATAATTATAATCATTAAAAAAATTAATAATAAAAAAAACCTGCTGGCTGGCAGCAGGCCAAATTAGTCACATGCACAGTCCTTTCAGTTTCATCGTGTTTACATGTTTTATACATTGTTATTTTCAATAGACTATACTATAGATGTGTATACGTCGTCAGATTTGAGATGAACAAAGTGCGTACCAAACCGTGGGTGGAGAGCGGTACAGTTAGATTTTTTTTACAGAGAACCGGTACACCCCTGATGGTAGTTTGTTAGTTAGTAAGTAAAGAGTGTAGTTTAATACATTTCCCAGAATTGCAAATCCTCTTCCTGTCGTTTCAATTCAAATTTCAGTTCAGCTTCCTGTGGGGTAGGTCCAATTCTATTCAAAGTCACACTAATGAGTTGAAAGGGAGCCAATGTTACTGAACAAGACAATGTATGACCCAATCCTGTGACACATGATGACTATTAGAACCAAAGCAAGACTGTGACTAGCAGAAACCTGGAGCGGAAACCTTTGTACCCTTGCAGAGTACATTTTTTTGTGTGATTTGTTGCAAATTTGTTGCACTAAACAGGAAGTACAGAGGCTCTTTTTTCTACTTTCTTAAAGCTCAGACTATGTTCGGTTCAGAAGAACATGCTTTGTTTGAGGGAATGAAGGACAGATGACAGACAGCTTGTACTTTTACAGAACGGAAGCAGGCTTCCTTCTGGCTTTGATCACACATCTTGCTGCGAGAAAAGCTCTCAACTGCACACAGAAGGCTTGTTCTCAAGACTACACACACCAAACGCACTCTGCAAATGCCAAAGTTAGATTACTGTAAAAATATAAATTAATAATACAATTAAAGAGGAGAAACCATAAGCTGGTGCTCTGCGTCTACGTATCTTTCTTTGCGCTTTCCTTTCCGCTCGCTCCCTAATGGTTAGAGTGGAGAATCAGTCTTTGCCAACTGCAAAGCGTGTCGTCCAGGTCAACGTGACATTAATTAAAACACAGAGTGTGGGCGGCACACATGTTCCAGACAAATAAATAGACATAGTGGTTTAGAAAACACTTTTTTGACGCCTTGGCACTGCAAACGTAACTTCCGATTTCATGATGCAAAGCGTGCAGAGATGGAGAAGAGATAAATAACGCGTGTAAGAAGGCGTTCCTGGGTTAGAGACAGTGATGTATGCCCGGGCCTTTCATCGGCCCTGCCTCATTACTGGGCGGCCATTTTGTAAATCAACAAATAATTGCGGTATACATCATACACTGTTCGCAGCACCACAATTTACTGGATTTTGTTAGGTCCGCCGCTAAGGGACGGAGTGAGATGAAAAATGAAAAACTGCTCTCTCCGAAGCTAATAAACCATTTCCTTAGTATTCATAGGTTCTCCAGAGTGCATTTGAGAACTCATTTCAGGCTTTTTGCTTGACCTTGACACTCATGTAACTCTTAGCATGCGTTTCGTAATTTTCCATCTCGTCTTGTTCATCAGCCTTTTTTTGGTTTGTTTTCTGGTCAGCATTTAGGTTTTAATTCATGTTTTAGCTTCTCTCACTTTGATTGTGAATTTCAATGATGCCGCCTTTACTCCGCCAAAGCCTTTTTGATTGCTTTCCCTGCTTGAGTATCACTCTAATATCATTTGAAATGTCACCACTCATATGTGTTTGTTTCATATGCGTCCCTCCCGTCTATTGCATGTAAAAGAGCACAGGAGAGAAGGAGACGGAGCGTGTGTGCGAGAGAAAAGCAGATTACCTAACAAAGGGCAGACTGATTTGAAAGCAGGATATTTCGCTGAGATTCGCGGCGGAGGTTTGTCAAACACAAATGCTGTATGCTTATAAAGGCAATTTCATTTTCAAAGGAGATATAATCAGTCTGTATCATTTTGGACACAAAGCGTGAAGAAGAAAACATCTTCAGTTCCGCCTCAGCCTAAAAGCACTGTGTAATTTGGCACCTTTTGAGTTGACCGAGTGTTTGGAAATTGAGAGCTCCCTAATTTTACGCTTGTGTGTAAAATATTAAGGATGCCGCCGAAGGTCAGAAATTCTCAGAAACTATGTTTTTGTGTTGAGTTTATGAAAAGGGACAGAATGCCATTCATTCCCCTGGTTTTGATCATTAATGGAAGTGTCTTGTTGAGTTTCTTTAAAGACTTTTAAAGCAAGAACAGCTTTTGTAATACCTGTTGAAACAGGAAATTGGTTTTGACAGAATTGCAGGGATCATCTGCTTTTTTGAAACAGCCAGTGTCTAGAGGAAAAACACAGGTTGTGTCTCTATCAAAAAGCTAGCTGGTTCTTTTAACTGAAAGACAAGACTGGAAAGTCCAGCTTAAGCTAGTAGTTGTGTTTTTGACCAGCTAATGAACAGCTTAGACCAGTTATAGTACCATATTCCAAAACACGGCTACCAGCATAAGCTGGATATTGAGTGTCAATATTAACATTTTGGCAATAACAATTGGCTGACAGCTGATCGTTAAAATGCTGTTCTATTTAGTCAAAAATAGATTATAAATAATTTTATCAAACACTCTTAAAATGCTGGGTTGTTTCAACCCAAATTTGGGTCAAATATGGCCAAACCCTGCCGTTGGGTTATACATTATTTCACACAAAATTGGGTTAAAACAACTCATCATTTTATATAGTGAAGTAAATCATATGTCTAAATGAAATAAAATTGGGATATAGATGTGCACATATGCGTTTGATTCAATACTCAAAAAAAAAGTGGGTTATTTCATCCCAAATTTGCTTCAAATATGGACAAATGCAACTCTTGGGTTAATTTATTTTTCTTCTTTTTTTTTTTTTTTGGTCCATATTTGACCCAAATTTGGGTTGAAACAACCCAGCATTTTTTGCATTGTATGCAAAGTGGATATTCATTTTGATTAATTCATTTGCTGAATATTACATTTAACAGTGTTAGTGTTTAATAGTGTAATAATTTAATATATTTAATAGTGTAAATTATTTGTATTTTTAAAGATTGAGGGTTAAATGACTACAAATCTAAGTGTCAAAATAGGAGAAATTATCATACAATTAAATGATATACAATTATCGTACAATTAAATATACAATATCCTTACGGACAACCCATTTGGCAAAGAAGCAAAACATTTCCTGTACATTTCAAGAAACCTTCTAAATGTTTCCGAAAGTTTCTAAAAATTCTGGAAATTATCTAGAAACTTTTCAACCGTATTTTGTACTGATTTCCTGATTGTGTCCTTGTGTGTTTAGGTGCGTTGACGACATGTCATAATTGCAACTTGTAAACTGGGAATTACCACTGAAATGCATAATTTATGAGTTTGAGGACATAAACAGCTCCAAGTGGAACGTCATGTGTTGTCATCTCGATATTACAGCATTGAGAGTATTACCATAGAAATGCATAATTATGAGTTTGAGGACATAAACAGCTCCAAGTAGAACGTCACGTGTTGTCATCTCGAAATTACGATATTGACAGTGTTACCATTGAAATGCATAATTATGAGTTCGAGGACATGAACTGCTCCAAGTAGAACGTCACGTGTTCATCTCGAAATGACGGTAATTACGCCATGGTGTGAAGTATTTCTCCCATTCATTCTTCTGTGAGAGGTCCATGTCCTCTTCCTCTGCTCTCTCTGGTTCCCATTACTCTCCACACAAGTGTCACTCCAGCCATATCATCACTCATTTTCCATCTTTAAGACTGCTATTTACTTGTTTCCCTGGGTGGACTTGTAACCCCCCCTTTTCTTGGCTTTTAAGGGAACGCTTACCCGCGCCCGCACCGAACTGAACCCCGACTATCTGGACCTTCGCTCCCGAGCCGAGCTGAACCCAGAGTACTGGACACCCTGCACTCCTCTAGTGAGTAACCTTTGTTCAGATTGTTGAGATGTCTGCTGCTGAAGCACCATTAGAGGACTACACAAATACACCTTTCACCTGCTTGTTTATATGTCTTCTCTGCTTATTGGTTTCTTTAGTGACCTCTTTAACAATGATCTCTTCACTACTGCTTCATTATAACTAGGCTAATTTTACATAAACACACATACCTCCCTCCCATTGCTCTCATTACCTGAGTATGTGCAGGGATTGTTGTCTTCTGGGGATCGGGACAGTTTACATGGAGCTTTGCTTGCCACCGGACCTAATTATGCTTGTTTTTTGGTTTTCCTTTTTTTTTTTTTTTTTGAGCTGTTATCTGTGTGGAAAGAAAGCCCTTAAATGTCTGTAGTGGCTTTTCAGAAAAGCATATAATGCTCTAAAACTGCTAATCGGAGGCAACGCTCTTGACCATTTACGGCAGTCAATGCTTGTCATTTGCAGGTGTTTATCAGAGCAACGTGTTCTGTTTTGAAAAGGACATTTTTATCTGGAAATGTAAATGCGAATTATTTGCAGTTTGGTCATGGTCAAATAGGATTGCTCCCTGAACATTCTTTCCTGACTTTCAGATTATATACGTCCGCTCCTCGTCGACTGTTACCGTTTGTCCTGCCGGATTTGATTCTCTCATCTGAAAAGTGTGTGCTCAGATATAGAGGGAGAAATTAACACATAAATCACCCACAACACCTTTCTTTTCATTCTACTGAGTGCTAAAGATGTGTGTGTGTGTGCATTTTTAGGTGCTTGAATGAGTTCACCAGACTCCACAAGGTCTATAAGGTGTGACTGAGACCGACAGAAAATTAGAGGCTGGTGAATAGAGAGGAAGAATATTTGCAGTGGAGAAGGAAACGGAGGAAGCTCAGAAAGAAAGCATGACTGTAAGACCAGGCTAGAACATTCCCTCCTCGTTTCTACCATAGGGACCTCTCGACATGCCCACTTTATTGTCATCCACAGCCCTTCAGCTCCATCCTATAAGCGTGAATAGGCATTACTGATCAACATTTCACCCTGTCTTTGCTCTGAATCTTCCCCGTCTGCTCCCTACTTCCAACAGGACTGAAGGGAATAGGGATACACTCTGCCTGTGGTTGTAATATTCTCCTGGGCAGTCGATAAGATGATAGAAATGACCCGCATTCCTCCAGATGTCACCATGCATATATAGTAGCTTGGTGTGCAGCAAATTACAGTGGTTTTCCATTGGGGTCTGTCCTCATCATTGAAGTGTGAATGGACACTTTGCCATATCATATTGTCCAATCACACTCATTATTCTCTCATACAGAAAAACAAAAAACAGATATCTTGTAAGTAAGATTAAGGTTCTACATCGGAATTGAGGTTATAATACTTTCAAGGTTACTTAAGTAAAACTAATTAAACTAATTATCTTATTGACTGTTTTTATAAATAAATGATATATAACGTTTTTTTATTAAAATTATTATTTTATATATATTACATTTATTAAATTATTAACTTAATAATTAACCTTATTTTTTAAATACCATCATACAATGCTATTATACATCTAGCTTTGTTTGATTTTTACATTTTAATAAACAATTGGGTGTCAACTGATGTCCCTGGCTAAAAAAATAGTTTGACCTTTTTTATGGTGAAAGAAATACATAAATGAAGAAGAAAGCCAACATTTTAAATGTCGTGGATATTTACAGAGTAATCCACTATTTTGTGGAGGGGGTCAAAATGGCAATTTTCACCTGAAATTTTGGAATCAAACTACAGGGGGCTTTTTTATTTTTTATTTTACATAGAGATTGGTAAGTCTATTAGTTAAATCTGTTTACGTTATCGATCTTTGTTGCATTATATGTCAATGGTGACAGTTCAAAAATGGAAAAAAGTATATCATAATATCCTTTTAGATTCTTATCAAACTTTTCTTTTGCTATCTTCATTTTAAAGGCCCCATATGGTACAATGCCAAAGATATGGAGATCTTAATGCAGCTCCATGAGTAAATTGCTCAATTGTACACATTTTCAGTGGCCAAAAACCAAGCGTGGGTCACTTTCCATCCAGCTGATACTTTTTTTTCTTTTTAAGATAAATATTTGAACAGCAAAAAATATATATATATTATTTTTCCAAAGTTTGTGTGCCTGTAACGTATTTAAGATATCTTAATATCCTTCTAGATTCTAATTATTAATATACTTTTAAGGTCCTATATGGTTCAATCACGTAGACATGGGGATCCAAATGCGACTCCATTTTCATTGGTGAAAAACCAAATGTGGTTCATTTTGCTGATACTTATTGCATTTAAAGGGCAATGTCTGAAGAATAAATAATGTTGAAACTATAGGGCCTTTAAAATGAAGATGCCAACATAAATGTTTATTAAAAAAGCAAAAATATAAAAGAATATTAAGATATCTTTAATATGTCTTGAGTTATAGGCATGCAAACTTGTGGCAAAGAAACCTTTTTTCCCATTTTTGAACTGTCACCATTGGCATTTAATGCAACAAAGATTGCTAAAGTAAACAGATTGAACTAATAGACCTACCAATCTCCATGTAAAAATTTAATAAAGATGCTGTCATTTTTTAAAAGTCATTTTTACTTCCCTGTAATTTGACAAAGTAGTGGATTACTCAGCCCATGACATTTAATATTTTGGCTTTCATCAATATTTAGGGCAGCAGCAAGGTGTTCGTCTTTCTTCAGAAAAAAACATTAAAAAAATCAGACATTTGAGCCGCGGAAGTTTCCAAAATCTGGTTGATTTGACACGGAATGACACTTTATATTTAAACTAATAATTTTTTTATAAACATCATTAAAAAAAAAAAAAAAAACATAAGAAACTAACAAAAAAACTCAAATGAAAAAAGATTTGAGTACTTAATGCAACATAAATCATTGTCCTTGCTGATGTAAGTGTTTATCAGGGATGCGCCAACAATTCTGGATTCCCTCACCAAAACCGAAAATGGGTTTTTTAAAAAAAAACATATATATTTTTATACATTTCTTTTTTTTATTAGTTTTTTGTATAATTGTATTATTATTAGACTTTTTGATTTAATCAAATAATTTTACTGAATCTGAAAAAAAAAAGAAATACAAGGCAATAAAATAAAATAACCAAAATTTTATTTAAAGTAACACAACATTTGGACAGAAAATTAAATATCAATATATCAATACTGTATATCAATATAATATTCTTCATTCAGTTCTATGCAACAGAATCAGATTTATCAAATTACATTTTTGACTAATAATCAAAATAAAGTATAGTCTTAGAAAGCTATTATTATCAGAGCATGTGAGCAGATAGCGAGGAGCTGGTCAGAGAGGGTAGCATTATTTTACCAGTGTTGCGCAGCATGGCTATATCACACCATGTTACAGCACAGTAGGGCTGTTTCAAACAGAAACAATTCCAGAGAAATATCATGTCAGCACGTTATCTGAGTGGACTTCACTCTCTCGCAGTGCACACACAGAGCAGAACATTGAGCAGAGAGCGCTGTGCACACACGGAGCGAAGAGTGCGGCACACACACATAGAGCGGAACATTTAGCAGAGAGCGCGCGCACACACAGAGCAAAGTGTGCGGCGCACACACACAGAGCGGAACATTTAGCAGAGAGTGCGACGCACACACGGAGCAAAGAGTGCGGCGCACACACACAGAGCGGAACATTTAGCAGAGAGTACGACGCACACACGGAGCGAAGAGTGCGGTACACACACACACTGAGCGGAACACTGAGCAGAGAGCGCGTTTACACACGGAGCGAAAAGTGCGGCGCACACACACACTGAGTGGAACACTGAGCAGAGAGCGCGTTTACACACGGAGCGAAAAGTGCGGCGCACACACACACTGAGTGGAACACTGAGCAGAGAGCGCATTTACACACGGAGCGAAAAGTGCGGCGCACACACACACTGAGTGGAACAATGAGCAGTCGCTTCAAAGCTGTGCATCTTCGGAAGTGGAGCCGCTGGCGAAGTTACAAAACATGCTGCGTGAGAATGAAACCTGATCGTTGAACACGGAAGGGCGGGGCAGCATATTTTTGGCTCATATTTTCGGCCTTTTTTATTTTTCGGCCAAAACCCTAAAATACAATTTTAAGGGCCGATAATATTCAGCCGACGTAATTTCAGTGCATCCCTAGTGTTTATTATTATTTATAATGGTATTTATTAAAAGTATAAGACATTACACCCATTCCTACACTCTAAAAAAAAGGTTCTATATGGCACCAAAAATGGTTTTTCGTCATATAGCACCATATCTTAACATGTTCTGTATGTGGTAGCGGTGCTATAAAGCACCTTAGTTAGCGGTGCTCTATAGCACCTTAGTCAAAAAACTGGCAAAGAACCGGTGAAGAACCTCTGAAGAACCACTGAAGAACCACTGAAGCACCAAAATTGGTACTATATAGCACTTAAAAAGGTTCCCCAATGATTACAAGCCAAGAACCATTTTTGGTGCCATATAGAACCCTTTTTTTTAGAGTGTACTGTCACAGTTACGTTTAGTTTTAATGGACATTCAGATTGTTTTCATTAGTCACATGTCTTCCTTTGTTTGATTTTCCCGCCTCTCCTTTGTTACCATGGTCACGTCATTATGAGTTTGTTCTGTTCAGCTGTGTTTGATTAACTACCTCGTTTGAGTTCCTATTTAAGTTATACCTTCTCAGTCACTCATTGTCAGGTCATTGTTATGTTAGATGTGTTTACAACTATCTGTCTGCCTTCTTTTTTGAACTATAAATAATCTTGTGATATTTTGGAACCTGATTAATCTGTCTTCCTCTGTCTGTCTGCATACACCGTTACACATACAAAGGCGGTTGAGTGTGTAAATGTGTACCGATTGGTCTGTGGTGCAACATATATAATGTGCTAGATGCCAACAGCTCTGATTTGGCGTCTAGAGTGCAGTATTGATCATTTATTTGAGATGTAGATATGATAATGAGAACCACAGCTTGAGGGAAGAGGCTGTTCTTGTGCCTGGTGTTTCAAACAGGTGATGGCTGGAGTGTTAGGGATCACTACCTATCATTTCTGATGGCTTTCTCGACCTCAAAGATGTTAAGGAGAGAGAACTGACTATATTCGGTTTATTTCCACTAAAAGGATGGTGTGCTGAAGTTGGCATTCCTTCTGAGCGATGAACGGCGTGTGCCAGGTTGTTATGGGTGAAGTGAGGGTGTACTAATTAGTTCCACATTAAGGCTAGTTCAGTTTTCCTCCTACTCAAGGTAGTCTGTTGGTTATAAATCTTGAAAAAATTTACGGATTCCAGATTGGTGGGTTGTTGTGATGAGAAATAAAGCCCCATTTGACCTCTGATGTGAACTGTCCTCTCCAAGTTGAAGAACCTAATAGGGTATAGCAGTGACTCGAGTTGTTTCAAAGTAGGTCAGAACAAGTTGCTCAATTGTCGATAGGACCACCAAATGGTCATGAGTTCGTAGTCATTAAAGTTTCTTACTGCCCCCAAGGAGTAAAACAATAGCTGATCTTTTAAACCAGGTCCAGCAGGTGGCAAAGAAAGTCAGGAAAACCTGTAGTTGGTCAGCATTGTGCTTCAAGGACTGTCATCTTCTTCCCTCCGGAGAATCGGGGTCTGGTGGCCTCCCTTTTGTTCTTGAAGTTTTCTTGGTTATGTGCACAGATGCACAGAGACAGAGTTTGTTAATTTTCTTCATGCACCAAATGTATTTTGTCTTTTACAAGCCGGCTTGATAAATGGTTTTGTAAACCAGCCTGAATCTTACTCTGTTGAATTGCTAATGGGATTAGAGCTGTATTATGAAAAAAGGTTGTTTTTGGAGAACATATTGCTTGTTGTCTGGAGGTCAGAGCGAATGTTCAGTATATCATGTTCCTTCCTCTGTCGTCTCTCAAAGGTCAGCACTGTGATTAACCTCAGGTCAATTACACCCATGATGCTGCACACAATCCGTTAGAATGCATTAGTTTGGGAATAAGTGCAAAAGGCAACCAGTCTTACTGATCGACGGTGATTCTTTAGTTCCAACTGCAACTCTGCTAATATCTTGCCAACTGTCAGTTATTGCTCCCCTGAGTCTTTAGAACAATATTATGACTGATATTACTTATTGAGATGAGCCTTAATTAACAGAAAACCAATTGAGTTCATTATAAAGTTCATCCCTCTATATTGCTCTGCAAACAGTTGGTGTCTTCTCATCTCAGGAGCATGGACGTAAGGGGAGGAAGTCAAGTGCACACTAGAGAACATGTCAATAAATGCCTTTCACAGTCGACCTCTCATTACAGAAAACATGGCTAGTGCATGTATATCTTCAGTAGCGATGGCCAGATCGGATAGATTAATTGCGTCGCTGTTAAATAAGTGGCTGTCACAGAGACTTGTCACTGGGTGTCTGTTGTGAAGAGCCCCAGGTGCATGTACTCATGGTCCATGGGCAGAAAGGAATCATGCGATTGATTATGAAGTCATGAAGTTTGGACGACCATCATAGCTGCTGTTTTCCTCCAACATGTCCTCGAATATTCATGAAGTGGTACTAGGGTATGTCTAAGGAGACCTGTCAGCAGGGAAGAGAAACATTTCTGAGCTTGTAGGAACATGCTTGAGAAGGAAAAATGGTGACTTTGAATTGCTTTTTCATGTATTTGCACGCATTATTGATTTATTGACCTTCTGTCAGGACAAGGTGGTTTGAAGACAGACTAGGGCCAATTTATTCACTCCGGTGAGAGGGAAATGAGCTTAGCTCTGCCGCGCCGACCGAGCTGAGCAATGACTGGGCTTTACGGTTGGCGCTGATTAGCGGGAATGAGCTATTTCGATGCCGTAAGAGGCTTGTTCATTAGATGATACGCGGTACGTTGACTCTTAGCATCCTGCTATGCAGTTTAGTAATGAGAAACTGAAAAATCTTAAACGTTACTGACAGCATTTTATTCCTTTTGAGTCGGAGATGGAACCGGGCAAATGTAAACCTTTAAGAACTGGTCATTGATTAAACTTCAAATGTCCCCTTCAATGTCCATAGTGGTGTTGTTATGGCCCTGATTCAAATGTTTTTCTCTCTAAAGTGCCTCTTAGAAGCAGAATGCGCTCCGAGGCCTCATGCCGTACTTTGCGTAGAAGAAAGATTACGTCTAAGCGTTTTAGAAAGGTGGTCAATACTCTCTTCATAGTGTAGGTGTATTTACTGTAAGACCTTTGTAAGGAAAGAGAGACCTCATGAATTATGTATATGTATAGAGCTCCCTTTTCTGTTCTGAGATATGGGATAGGAAATGGATCTCTTTCTTAAGTAAAGAGTAGGGATACTCCTGGGGCGAGGAACTCTACCTTTACATTAGCGGGCCTGTCTGACTCGGATTGAGTGCTGGAAGATCCATACAACTCCTTATCCGAAGCTCACCCGAATGTTTCCCTTTTTAAAATGACAAATGCATACTTTTGCCACCTGCTGGTATGGAGAGCCGTTTCCTCTCACACAGATGCCGAACATGCTGTGTATTAAAAGCACAAATGTTTGAGACAGAAGCAGATGACTTGAGGTGACCCCACAGTCGACCATTTTTGCCACTAGTCCCTTGGCCTTTAAATGGCTGAATGAATGTCATATGGGTTTATAATGATATATGGATGAGTAAATGATCAAATTTTGGTATTTTGGGTGAAAACTGCAGTATTCGTTCAAAAATAACACTTTATTTGAACACATTTCACATTGCTTTTAGTGGCATGGTTCAAGTCACAGATAATATTGTTGGAACTACTCTTTTTGCGATGTGGTGGAGTCTTGTTTGGAATTAAGTTTTGCCATTATTACGTTTTAGAAGCTGTTTGTACGGCCTCCAACCTTGTTTGAGGCCATTTTCTTATTGTCTCCCTCTCTCTCTCTTATGGTTCCATTTCTGTTTCTCTCTTACCTTCTCACTTGCTCTCTCTCTCTCTCTCTCTCTCTCTCTTCAACTTGCTTCCTCTCTCTGTATTATTAAGAGCGGAGCTGGTGACTTGAGATAAGTGGTCACTCCTGGAGGCGTCTACAGGTGAGGGCACTCTTTTATTTGGTCAAGATGGATGGTTTGAAACATTTCCCTGAAAGTAGCAGTCAGCATTGCAGTGTTGCCACTCTTTAAAATGCTTCCGTCTGATAAGAGCACTTGCATTAGTGCAGAAGGCTGGGTCCAGTGTTGGTGCCCTTGTAGTGCTTCAAAATATCTCAGTCACTTAATTCATAACGGTCCTTATAGTTCAGCAGCATAAAAAAACACCTCAGTCCAACGATAACCTATTTTTTCTGTGCTTCCATTTTATTTCCAGATAATAAAACTGGCATTATAGAATCTTTCTGACTGTGAGAGGGCCATATACTTTAAGAATCAATGTCAAGTCGATACGAGCATGTAGAGTAAATGTCATTTTCTGCTCCTGTTTGGTGGTTGGGAAGGACGAAATTTGCTATATCGTGACAGTGTCAGTTGCTCAGTTGTTCCAGCAGAAGATGTTTCTCCCGTTTTGTACGTTCAGTTGTCATGTGTCGCATGTTTCCTGGTCTTTGATGATGTCATAATGCGTCATTTACACAAACCTGTCAGCTCTTCACGTTTGTTGTACCTCAGTCTTTCAATCGATGCCACTTCGCGCCTATACACATCAGCCAAAGTCTATTTTTACAGAGATGAGAAGACATATGCGGGTAGAACAAGTTGTACAAGCAACGTTTTGTATGGAGTCTCCCTGAATGGATGTTGGCAGAACCACAGGTGCTACACTGCAGCTAATAAAAGACAGACTCACAGATACACTGACACTCTTGAAGTTTTTGCTGTCACTCCGTGTATAGTTACAGTTTCACACTGCCATTTATGAGTAAATTTAGCTAGGCTATTGCTTCAGTGAAATTTTCAGGAGATTTAGCGTTGGCTGGCGCGATACACAAGCTCGATTGTGTCCTGAAATGTGCTAATGCAGTTGCCAAGCGTTTGCATACTTGTGTCTAATGTTTCTAACGTAAAGCCCTATTTTACATATGACTTTCACAGTTTGCCGCCTAGTGGCAGTCAATTTGTCAGTATACTTACAAAAGTTGATCAAGGGTTTAACCCTTTGTGAGTAGAAGGGGTGTGTGTATTCATGTGTGATTTAGATGAGTGTCTGTTTAAGGCCTGATGGACCAGCTGTGGTGTCTGGCTGTCAGTTTTATGCAGATGAAGAGTTCAGATAGTAATTATCTAAATAATTAGCTTGTCTCATAGGAAAGTAAGTTTGTTCTACTTCAGGCAATCCTGTCTCTTTGGTCTCTGCTGTCTGCACGGCATCTGTCCTAATGGCACAGTTCCATATATAAAAAAAAGCCATTTGTTATCATGCTTGATTATTAATCTAATAAATAGGCATTAGACACCGAAACATTGTCTGGCTATCACCAGACCAAGCTCAATTTAAGATTGAACATTGGTCTGGGGAGTCTGCTCTGTATTTTCTACTGCACAAGAGGCGTGATAAACGAGCATAAATTAAATGACTCTGTACGCAATTGGATAGTCCTTCAACCAATCAGACCACAAGCGGCGTGATCAACGGGCAAGGCTTCTCTATCCGTCATCGTGTTAAACCCGCCAATAGCGTGCCAGGTGGATAAGCCAGTCTGTGATTGGTTCCCGCAAAGTGTAACAGAAGCAGTAGATATGAATGTCTATGTTTCCAGACTGAGTTGCAGGGCGAAGTCAAAACGCCGGCAGATCAGGCTGGGTTTACCCAGTCTAACCGAAACACACATCCTGGAATAAAAATCTCCAGATGTGTTTTTTAAAGCTGAAGTAAGTTCTCTGCCTTTAGTGGCACCAAACAGAATTGCAAAAGTGTTTTAATGCATGATTCCCAAACACTTATTTGAAATTGGCCAGACAAAAAAAAAAAAAAAAAATACATTTGACACTCAACCCACAGCACAAGAAAGAAATGTAGGATGGGATTTGATTTTATAGATCAGGAATTGGTTGCATTGTGAAAAGTGGTCTCTATATGCTAAAAAAATAAAGGTGCTCGACGTCAGTCAAAAAGAAAGGTCGTTTCAGAGGCGAAGCAATTTATTATTTTTCGAATAATGTGCACCAATATCATTGACAGTAAAACCAATAACATGTCTTCAGAAAGTAAAAAGGATCAATTTCAAAAGTGTCTGGAATCAAATAGTTATTTATGAGGGAAAATGATAAAAAAAAGAAGTAAACCGAACAGATACAGGGCACTTATCTCTGCCTATGACTGATGACTATCTAGCAACAGTCAGCGTTAATGCTTTAACGAACCCAATCGATTGGAGATGGCTGGCTGTGGTGCTGCTCTTCGATGCCCCCCCCTGTATCGCTCAGTTGATGCTGATGATCTCTTATCAATAAGAGAGTTAACTGTGACTTCTCACTTTGTGGTTTTCACCAGTATTTTCTGACATATTGCCACTGTTTTAAATAAAGACAACACCGTTGAGGCTCTGATGGAGGATTACAGAGCTTAAAACAGTCCACAGATGTAAAGGATCCACATTTGGCCTTTAAACAGACCGGCCTGTCCATACCCCTTAACCTCAGAAATTTGCTGCTTTCATGCCAGGTTGGCCCATATATGAAGTGGTTTAGGCAGATAGTCCTTCAGATTGCCCCATTTTTCACTGTCTTGCTCTGTCTTTCCTTTGCACTCATACACAGTTTTGGCCTTTGAGATTTGGGGCAGTGCTTTCCAAATTGACTTTTATCAAACTGTCTCAGGGAAGTAGGCTTTGTGGGTGGGCGGCACTCTATTGTTCTGCATGTAGTAAAGAGAGAAAGCGGAGCTGTTTAATTTATTTTCTGCTATCGTAAAAACCCCTGCCAACTTCAGGGCAATTCTATTTCTTTCACCCCACCACAATCACATGTACACAAAGAAGCAAACCAAAAGTGTGTCAAAGAATGCTTTCATAAAGAAAGAGTCCTTGTTTTTAGGGTCTATTTATTTGCTTGTTTATTTTTCAACATTATTAAGCACAGTTACCCCAATAATTCTTCCAAAATTATCTTCAGAGTAATGCAAAAATATTAATGTATTAAGTACTTATACATCATGGTATTATTATTAAAAGTGATATTGCAGTAATACATTTATTCAGAATAATGGTATTTAAAAACAAACAAAAGGTATACTGAGGGCCGGACAATAATTCAATATCAATATATATCGCGATATATATATTTTTTTCAATAACGTTAAAATGATTTTTAAACACATTTGAAATATGATATAGTTTTATAGGAGGAGGTTTCATAGACTTGGCAAATACATTTTTTCAGAAGTTTATAGGTACAGACATCCGTTGTGGGCGTTCTTGGCAGTTTTTCTGAGGCTTTTATATAGTTCATATCGATATCGCAATTATATCGTATCGACCGAAATTAAGAAATATATTGTGATATAAATTTTGGCCATATCGTCCAGCCCTAGGTATACTTTATGAAAATAATGTACTACAAAAAAGCTTAAGAATAATAATATATTATACTTGTTTTTATGGTTTTGATGTTGTGACCTGGACATGTATTTGTGACGTACACACACACAGACATATGATATTGTTTTAAATCAGATTTTTTTGTTGTGTGCAGAATTAGATATTGTGGATTAGAGGTCCTGACCCTTTCATTATACTAAGAGGGCCGTAAGATGAGATGGATCTATGAAAAACATACTGTGCTACTTTAAACCTCTTGCATGTCTGTCTCAGTATTATAAACCTGGAGTGTTTAATCGCTTGTCTCATGTAAAAGCATCTTTACTAATATCATATCATCATAAGCTGAGTGGTGGCCTCAAAGTAAACAGCTGTGAGAAATATTACAGAAGTGGTTGGGTAGACATGGGCTTAAAACAATATATTGTTTCTTGATGACATCTGATGAAATGTGGAACGTTTTCATCTGCATAGCATGTTGCAGTGCATTCTGGGATTGGCTGAACTGAAGAGGACGCATGTGAGGTCACCAGATTTTGTCCAAAATGCTGCCTATACTGTTTGGAACAGCCTTTGTGTTGAGTGTGCATAAAAAGTAACTTTTGGTTTTGGAACAGATCTTCTTCCTGCCACGGATATGTTGTTGTCTAGAATTATAATCTCCTATAAGCTTCTTATAGTTTACAGTAAAAGAAACCCCCTGTCATGAAATCAGCCTCGCCTGTCATCCAGAAACACAGGTAGAGCTTCTGCGTTCTGACATGTTCATTTTTGCAGGGACAGCGTGATCACCCCTCTCTAATATGCGTCCGCAGGGATGAAATCTGGAAGTTCCAGACTGGACTAATTGGCTTGGAGGCAGATATGCAGGCTAGCGCTGACAGTAGAGGTTTCTCATGCTCCTTTCATATTGAAGGGACTGGACCCCGGCAGCAAAGTTCCAGGACTGCTCTAGGCTATGATCTACCTACTGAGCCAACTTGGCAATTAGTCTGCGAAGGTTATATATATTCTACAACAGGATAGCATCAGTGCTCGAAGTCCCCTAATGGACTTCCATCCTTAAAGCACCTTCTTTTACAATTCAAATCTTCGTCGTCTTGCTGTTTTCTAATGAATGTTTTCTATATTATGCTACTCTTTCAACAAAATAGTTACTGCATCTCATGTTAAATGAGCTACATTTTGTATACAAGTAAGCATTATTTTAATTATATAATACATTTATGATTTGTTGGGCTGCCCCTAGATTTTCCTAGTTGACTGTTAGTTGTTCATATAAGAAATATTTAATCATAATAAGCATTGAAAATATAAATGAACCATTTAAGCATGCACATAAAGCTTGCCGTAGTGACACCGGCAAACATTGCATGAGTTTGTCCACATTGTTGGGGAGACAATGTGTCTTGCTTACAATAAAGCTGTAACACCAGCCTTTGAGAAGATCATGGTAACCCACTAGTAATGACTCAAGAGTTACCAAATTATTTGGAAAGGAATTACTATCCAAAACCTTATTAAAAAAAATGAAAGCGTACAATGATTTGTCATTCACTTTAGAATACTGTGATATCCAAATAATTAGGAGGTTAATTTAGAAGGATGTAGTAACACTTGAGTCATTACTATCCAAAACTTTACAAGAACCTCAATTCAGTCATTACTAGAGTAGAGAGTTATCATGTTTTTCACTTTAGAATACTGAGCCAAATAAGTAACTCCTTCTGAAGTAGTTATTTTGTAATAATTTTGGTAATACTATTTGGTAATAATCATTACTAGTGGGTTACCATGACCTTTACTTTAGAATTATTTTGAATAGAATTACACATTGTGCATTATTCATGTTAGGGCTGGGTGATATGAACGGCAATACATGGTATATATCCCGGTATTTTCTATGTATTGTATTTATTTTAATAATAATTTCTATTTCACATCCTGCCCAATGATGTCCTAATACATCGATGTTGATATTGAAGGATATAAACAAATACAGTGAATGTCATGTAGGCTATGCAATATATTATGTGCAAAAAGGGGGTTTACAATCTAAAAACAAAATTAATCATTTTGTTTTTAAATTCACTAAACTAAAAATGAAAATAAAAACAAAAGCATATTAGGCTACATTTGATTATACATTTGATACGTTCATAAAAAAATATATACTTACTTGTAGGTTTAAAATTCTACATATGGCACATTTATTGTCCAACAACAAATGTTTTAGAAATATGTATACTTTAGTCAGAATTATTGCGCTCTTATTCTATTGTGCTCTATCTGTTTGGCGCGAATGCGTGTGTCGGAGCTCATTCACGGAAGCCTGAATTTTAGCGGAGATTCACATTGCTCATCCTCTCCGGACAGCAAAATGGACATATTTGCTAGCCTGGGAAAACCCAGACAACTTCCGGCAAATTTAGATTTGCTCTGCAAGTAGTCTGGCAAAGAGTCCATTCAAACCCATTTCTAAACCCTAGAAATCGCGGCACCAATCAGAAACGTTGGGGCGGGCTTTAGACGATGACGACAGCGCAGCGACGTTGAAGCAGATTTTCCGCTGCTGTGGAGCATCACTCGTTCGAATCAATCAGCTATCGCGTCTGTTTTAAGCGATTTAAACTTTTCATTTTCGTTAAAACCCGAGCAAAGAACAACACTCGAAGCCTTTATATCTAAAAAAGATGTTATCGCTGTCTTACCGACTGGATTCGGCAAAAGTCTGAAACCAGCTTGGCCCTTTGGTGGCTAAACGAATGGGTCTTAGCGAGAGTCCTCTGGTAGTGTTAATGTTTTACAAAATATAGTTTTAAGTCCTTTTCAGGAGTGAATGAAGTTGTTTAAAGCTCAAATCTGTGGTTTATTTATAAAGAGAGCGCCCTTTTTTGTAAATTTGATCTGCCGTTTTCGGAGTTGTGAGTTTCAGTGGTTCAGCGGCGCTCAATCGATCATTGAGCCCGCCGAGAGACGCCTTTCCTCGGCCAGTCCTTCTGCCGTCTGCCGCTGGCTCTGATGTCTCTGTAGTGGTTAAACCGTCTTGTCTTGTGTAGATCTAACGGCTGATCTTTGCAATCATTAATCTATAATTTGTTCCTAGACAGATCGTTTTGTCTGAGGGCAAAGTGAAGTTCCATAACTTTATATTTTTAAGATATTAAACCTTACCGTTGTAGTCTCCTAGCGCTGACTTTGACTGAATTGCTTTATTTATTGTATAGCTTCTTATACCTTTTACTTATACTTTTATATTTGCTATTGATGATCACACATAAACTGACATTTAACAAAAAGAGACTGGGTTGTGTTTTGTGTCATATTTAATTTATTACAGTGATAATCATAGCCTATATTATGTGTGTGTGTTTTTTTAAATGTAAACGAAAAGAGGCTGGGTTTTTTATATTTCGTTTTGTTATAAACATGCATTGAAGATAATACACATTGCCTGCACTACATATACAAATATATATTGAGTGATACTGTCCATTAGCATAGTAGGCGGACTAGTGTCCTCCCGTCCTCGGGAGTTCGTTCTCCAGAGTCAAACTTGGTAAGTCACGGACGCAAGTCAGAAGTTCGCGTACGAAATATGTCATAAAACACCACTGCCTCATTTCATAAAAAAATAAAAATTAAACATAATAATAATAATAGCCACACGAATGTGGTTCAGGCAACGCGTAGCTAGGCCTACATTGATTATCTTATATATTTATAATAAAACGAAGTATAAAACACCCTGCCTCTTTTCGTTTACATTTAAAAAATAATATATTAAACATTAATACGTGGTTTAGGTAAGGTGACCAGATTGCTGAAATGGAAACCGGGGACATTTCCTATTTGAGAACACAAGAACAGACAAGAACGCATATTGAGAAACGGCCAGTCAGATGTTTCTCCGTCGCTCTGCATACGTCATCTCCCTCATCGCTCTGATTGGTTTTAGGTCTATCCAATTGCGCCGAGAGGCATTTGAGCGACGCCCGTTGGTGACGCCCCTTTGGAAATGATTTGTCTATGAAGCTTTGCCAGACCATAACTCAGTTACTACTGAGAATGGTCTGGTTTTAACCAGGCTACATATTTGCATGACTTTCTAACATTTACAGATGGAGAATATACCTGTGAAATGTAAGTTATGCACTGAGGAAATTGTATCATGCACCTTCCCTGCATCAGCTCACTTTGCATACTTCACTATTTTTCAGACGTTCGTATCAATCTACTGTATATCGCTAGACGATATTGCCTATTTTCATATCGTTTCTAAAAAATATAGTGATATATTGTACAAACTCAATCTACCGCCCAGCCCTAAACCTGTATACAGTAGTTCTTAGTTCTCTGGGAGGTATATGAAAAAATAAAGTAGTTACTTATTAGCTAATAATAGTGAACTAGCCTACCACATTAGACTAATTACTTACTAATGCGTTAATCAGAGTTTCTTGTTAGCTAATAGTAGTTACTGGAATGTTAATAATACATTACTCTTTTGTTCCTGTGTAGTTACTCGTTAATGGCGGAACAGTATTCTAAAGTGTTACCAAGATTCCTATTTCAAATAAATGCTGTTGTTTTGAGCTTTCTCTTCATCAAAGAATCCTAAAAAATGTATAATGGTTTCCTCAAACATATGAAGCAGCAAAACTGTTTTCAACTTTGATAATAATAAGAAATGTTTCTTGAGCAACAAATCAGCATACTAGAATTATTTCTGAAGGATCATGTGACACTGAAGAAAATTCAGCTTTGCCATAAACAGGAATACATTACATTTAGAATGTATTAACATTGAAAAGAGTTATTTTATAATTTATAATTGTAATAATACTATTTCACAATATTACTGGTTTTACAGTTTTTTATCAAATAACTGAGCATAAGAGACCCCAAACTTTTATGTACACATGCCAGACAGATATATTTGGCAATTGCATCACATCCTGCTGATTTTCAGCATCACATTGTGATCAAGATAAAAAAACGTGTCTCATGAACCATACATCCTATTCCGTTACATTGCGTTTTGTCAAGCTGTTGCTGTTGAGCGCATCCTATGTGAACACCCGCTAAGGCTTAATGTACAATACATTGGGGCAAAAGTAAACAACAATGTAGTGTTTTCTCATGCTTTCACTGCTACCTATTGGGGGGAAAAATGGCTTGGTGGAAAATTGACACTATTATTAGCTTCATTACATGTATTTAAATACTAATAAAGAACACACGCAGATGCAAGACAGGCTCATTCATGAATTTTAGATGTACACCATATTGGAATGGATTTGACACCAATTGCCATCTCATTGAACCTCATTGTCTCAGCAGGAAGCTTAAAGGAAGGCATGGGAGAATTTGCTTTCCTTCTGAATTCAGCTCTCTATACGTTCGCTCCCATTGGCTTATGCTGTTTGCGCTTCTGTCTATTTCATCTACATGTAATGGCGTCAGAAACCAGTTCACACAAACACTTCCATCTGTGTCAAATTAGCATAGCAAAGCGTGACCATACAAAGCTATCCAAACAGTGTGTGACAGTTCTAAGTATGTGCACACAGCACGGAAACGAGAGGTTACACACTGCCTTTGCTCTCTCTTTCACACACGCTTTCTCTTTTTCTTTCATTTCTCAGTCTATAAATTCCACAGCATGCTTGACTACACTTTGCATAAGCATATCCCTCCCTGGGTTAGTCAGAAAATGTAACATGGAAAATTAACATATTGTGTGTATCCTTAAAAATAATTGTGATTATGATGATTATTACTTAATAAAAATGTAACAAAATATTACTAATGCAATAACATAATTTATATAATAATATTAATCATTATTAATAATATTATTACCATTATATATAAAAAAAAAAAAAACTTATTTTATGGAATACTGGAGGGTGGCTATAACTATAAATCATTCGAAAGGTTTAAGATTCTATTATAAAATATTACATTATTATGATACAAATCTGTGACAGTGATTTCAGGAAATCTTATGCATCCACTGAGGAAAAAAAAAAACTATCAAACTCCTGTACACTGTTTTTACCGAAAATAGAGTGTTTTGAGCATTAGTGACTAAACACATATACGTAATGTATAGAATTAATAAAACTTATGACAATCCAGGAAATTCCTTATATGGATAAAAGACATCCAGAGATTGCTGCAGCTGAATAGCATGCAGATAGAGACATTTTGACTGATGAAACATTAAGACAATAAACAGACGATGCAACAATATATGGGTTATCTGTGTTCTCCGGTATTTTCATAAGAATAAAGTATATTTATAATGCAGTGCTAATCGACATAGTCTTTATCGTTGTATAGAATACTATAAACTAATATATTTTCTGCCTCCAAAAATGTATTGCACGTGTGCAGCTCTGGTACATTTAGTCATTGCACAAACCATTTTTTTGTGTAGGCCTATCTCTAACTTTACAGCCCTGATCATGTGATATGTTAATGAGCTCATGGCTGTGTCATCATAACAGAAGATTCTGACTTGTTTTCGCAGCATAGTTTCAATAAATATGGGAACTGAGGCAGAAGCTTAGAGTTTTGAAGGCTACAGCATGTTTTCTTGGTAAAATCAAGGAAAACATATTTCCTGTGACATGTCCCCTTTAAGAGGCTCGGCAGAACGCCGACTGAGGTCCTCATTAGCAAGTCTAACAAGGTCACAACTAGCCCTTTATTTGTTTCTTTTTCTGACATAATGCGCCAGTGTCCAAGTAGAACTGAGAAAATGAGATGCTGTTTACAATCTGGGGCATCATGGGATCTGTTCGCACCTAATAAGTGAGTCAAAAAGAATAATTGCTAGCCAGCCAGCTGCCATTATCGTCTATTAAGTGTATTGTGGTCGGCGGTATGGCGCGTCTGAATGCTCCACTGTATGTAATGAGCTATAATCCTGTCTGGCGTGACTTAAAAATGTCCACAGCTGGGCCTGCTCTATTGCAGAAGTTCTTGTGCTAATCATAGCCAAATATTACAGGCGGGTAGATTAGTCAAGGTGCAGGGTGCTTTTTAAATAAATAAATAGTGGCAAGAGAACAGAAGAAGGAGAATATCAGTCTTAGACAGCGAGAAACAGTACGAGAGAGAGGGTCTCGGGTGGTCAACCTCTGAAGACCCTGCACTCTTTGAAGGCCTCATTAGCTGGTGTTATCTACGCATTGACACTACCCCGCGTACCTGAGGGGCTACTGTGTGCAGCTCGCGTCTTGGCCCAGGCATACAAGGCTGTTCCGATGAAATAAGACTTTGAAGTTGATTTTCCATTTGAAGAACTATCCGTCAGGGATTTTATTTATTTCCAATTTCTCTTCTTTTCCCTTTCTTTCCTTTTTTTTTAAGCTCCTCAAGGCTACGGGCTTCTATGTAGGTGGCGAAGAAAAAGATCGCTCTTTGTTTTCTATTTATTTGGATATGATCTCCAGCTGAAACAATCAGAACCTCTGTGTGTTTTGTTAATAATTAATGCGGCCAAATCAATCTCGAAAACCCCGAGCTAGATGTCGCTCTCAGAGAGAAGTAGATGAGAAAAGATGGATTCGTAGCGGCGACAGTCTTGGCAGCCACATCGGTTTGGAGTGGTTCAGACTTACGGTTGAGTCAGTCCTCCAGTTAAACAGCAGCTTGCCCTGCTCTTCCGCTGAATCGCAGGCTGGAAGTCTCTTGCAGTAAACAGGATAACTTAGATTTGGATTTGTTCTAGAAGTTCATTTCAGGATGTTTTAGGGCTCTTCTAGCATGACATTAATGAATCAGAAACCAAGAAAGCACATGGCACATACATGTTTTATTAGTGCTCGGAAACTTTGCCATTTCAAGCTCGATAAACACCCACTTATGTGTTATTTTAACTTTTTTTAATGGCTTCAAGCCTTTTTGCTGCTGTCTTTTTTCAATTATAGCATTTCTCGCAACATCTGACTCTACATGAGGCGGAATTAACGAGAAGCGTATAAGTGTGTGTGTGTGTGTGCAAGAAGAACAAACTAACACGAGAGCGGTGGAGATGCAATCACATCATCCTGTCTCTATAATCTCCAAACTGTAGGACTGGAATTTATATTTCTATTTTCTTCCTTGCATCCTCCTTTCTTTAATGTTTTCAGACAAACAGTTGGCACAAATGAAAGCTGAGTGGTTTCTATTTTTGAAGGGGTTTACATTTATGCATTTGGCAGATGCATTTATCTTACAGTGCATTCAAGCTACAGATTTTATCAGCACATGCGTTCCCTGGGATTCAAAGCAATGACTTTGGCATTGCTAGCGCCATTCTACAAGGGTAATTTGTTTGAATGACTAGAACTCAAAGAATATAAAATAATGCTATACGACTCTTGAACTTAAACATTCAATGAGATGCTTTGACAAGCAGTTTTATTTTATGTTGATGATATTTCCTGTTGAAATCGGCTTGCAATTTTTTTGAGTTATAGTCTGGTAAAACCAACTCCCCATACAGTAGATGCTATAAATACAGTTTACATTTGAGCAACCAGTTAATGGTTGGCAAATGAAATATGTAGGTGTTAGTGCAACTGAGTGCAAACAGACTAATCATTGATTTTTGCTAGCTATCAGTGTTATTTTTGAATTATGTAATTTTCTAGTGTTTATTATTTTTAGTGTGTTTTGCTAATTTTGTTGTCCTTTTGTCATTTTTATTCATTTTTTACATTTCTATTTAACTTTAATTATTTTTTTAGGTTAATTATTATTTACCAATTTTAAAAATTTTACTATTTCAATTTTAAACTTATTTCCGTTTTGCCATTTAATTTAAGTTTTTCCATCTATTGTTTGTTGTATTTTATTTCAACTTTAGTTCAGTTAAGGGGTTTGTTCACCCAAAAATGAAAATTGTCATTATTTACTCACCCTCGTGTCGTTTCAAACCCGTAAGACTCATCTTTGGAACACAAATGACGTTCTTTTTCATTAAAGGTGGGGTAAGTTAGCCTGACAAGCCAGACCCACATCGAGATGTTGAGTCTGGGAACATACCATTGTCAGGGCTCAATCCGAGGGGTGGGATAAACGGTTGTCTTTCAAATTCCCTCTGCACGCAATAGGATAGTGCTACAACCAACCAGAGCAACGAAGAAGGTGAAGCGGAGCTAGTTGATAGATTAAACTTTTGCCGTATCCGGTCGACAAAAATTTGAACACATCTTCCTTTTTTAAGAATGACTTCAGTGCCGTTCTTTGTTCTTTTCTCAAAGAAAAGCTTAACGCCAAGTCTTCCAGAGTCACGGCCAAAGCCGATTCGAAAGACCACTGTTCGCCAGCTTCTTTGTTTTCAAGTAGCACGCGGAACAGCCGCAACTCTGCCGTCATTATGTTAAGCCCGCCCACCAACTCTATACACGATGTGATTGGCCTGACTTGAGTTTGGTTTTTCCAGCTCGCAAGCCAACGGAGAGTTGCTAGACGCCCTGGCTGCAATGTATATTTGCTGCCGCGTCTAGATTTCTAGGCTAGGGTAAGTGGTATTTCAAAACTGCTTTAGGAAAGTGTCTCGGGCCGAGTACCAAAACAACTTGTAGCCAATCTGCAGTAAGGGGTGTGTCTACTAATGACATTTATTTCCACACCATATAAGCCTGGAGCATCTAAACCTTACCTAAACCATAGGAGTTAATATACTCCTAATATATGTTTGCTTCCTTTGGTTCCTCTTTTAGTGATCGATATAACCCTCTAATCTTGTCATAATTGTAATATGTTAGTTAGTTGGACTCTCATGCTCGTGCTATCGAGTTGCTATCATGAGAACTGTGTTTGTGTTTTTGGGAGGTAAGGGATGACTTTTTCACTGAACATTCGACCTGGATTACCATAGTAACACACATTGCTTTCACTTATTGATGACATTATACTCTCGGCCAGGCTAGCACAACAGATTCATAGTCGTTGCTTGGGTTATGTATGTGTGGGGCAGAGCTATCAAAATAGGGGCGTGTTTGTTTTGGTGATTTGAATCAACATCAGTCAGAAAGCACTTACCCCACTTCTGCCCCTCCATTGACAACCTTTGCAACTACCACTTTCACGCCCCAGGAAAGTAGTAATCCATGTGACTCCAGTGGTTAACCTCAATTTTATGAAGCAACGCAAGTGCTTTGTTCAAAAAAACAAAACATAATATTTTCAAAATGTTAATCTCCAACACGTTCACAAGAGCAGCATGATTCATACATGTTGTGTTGACACGAGAGCGGACATTGCATAGGCTGTCAATGGAGGGACAGAAAGCTCTCAGATTTCATCAAAAAGATGTTCATTTGTATTTCAAGGGTTAACTAAAGTCTTACGGGTTTGGAACGACATGATGGTGAGTAATTAATAATGGGCGAACTAACACTTTAGCAAAAACAATCAATAATGAAGAACTGAAATGGGCAATTGCGGACAATTTCAGTCTATAGAGGTTTTTATTGGCAGAAAATACACAATATGTTTGTTTGGTTTTGCCAAGTGTTTTTCTTTTCTTGTGGTTCACAGAGTAATCCTTAAGCACAACTCTTAACAAGATAATTTGACCTGCTTTTTAGTGGTACACTAGCACACAGACAGCCCCAAAGCTAACATAAATGGTCTAAAGGCCATACAACTCCAATTTTAATTTCATAGTCTCTGGTTGGTTATGCAATGCTCATCCTTTCATTGTTAAATGACTGTGTCTATACAAACATGAAAATGGATTCTAATTTAAGACTGAAAACAATTATTCTTAGAGTTGGCTCTGAAAGTAAACAAGCATTGAGATTTCGCGCACAAGTCTTTTTACAGTAGCCAATTTCCATGACAATGTGACTGTCGTACTCAAAGCTGTTGTTTTGGTTTACCTAAAACAATGACAGCAGGATATTGTTGAGATGCAAATTTCCTCTGTACCATTTGGGAATGCCCTCTTTGAAGTCCTCGCAGCCTTTCTGAAGTGATTGTATGAGGAAACAGAGCCTTAATGGAATCCCCTCCTCTGAGTATAGAGTGATGCCCGTCTAACCTTGAACTTCCTGTGATGATCTGTCTGACCTGATTGTACTGTGATTAGATAAGGATTTAATCTGCCACACATATGCACACGCCGTCAAACAATCAAGAGTCTTGCTCTCTAACAAACACACACATCCATCCTGCTTTCATCTCTCTCTACGGCCCTCCATAACACCAGCCTTTCTCTCGGCTCTCCTCACCCCTCCTTCGTCTTCTCGCTTTCCCTCAGTTTTCCTCCAGACATGCTGGAAATACAATAACAACCCAGAGAGAGGCAGGAAGTAGTAGAGCCAGCAGGAGAGGAAATGGATGATAGAAGATTATAATCCATCTAGTGCACTTAAAACTTCACACACGTGTTGTGTTTTCATGTTTTATGGGGACTTTCTAGACATAATGATTTTTATACTGTACAAACTATATATTCTACCCCCAAACCCTACAACTTACCAATCACAGAAAACGTTATGCATTTTTACGTTTTCAAAAAGCATAATTTAGTCTGATTCATAAGCCGTTTTCCTCATGGCAACCCAAAAAAGTCTCTACAAGGATTTCAGATATCATTTGGGGACATTTTGTCCTCATAACGTAGGGTAAAATTAAGTCTCTGCGCTAGACATTTGGAGTTTAGCCACGGACAACTGTCTTACTAATCACGTCCGACTAATCCTCTGTATTTGAAAACACCCGCACACAATGTCCTGAGAACTGTGTTCTACAGAAACTTTAACAAAAAATACACATGCTTGGAAGCCTGATAAGTGACTTAGGAAAGTGTTACGATTGGCGATTCATTTCCATGTGAATGCAGACATTGGTTTGCATCTGTGTTTGCATGAACAACCCTCTACAATGCGAGTAAATCACTCGCATATGCAGGTAAAACTTCACTCTGGGCGACAAAAAAAAATATCTATCATTAGATATTGGAGAGTAAAATCTAAGCATTCATTAGCCAGTGTGTGTGTTAGAAGCTAAGAAAGTTAAGCATAGATATATTTTCACTAGCTGAACGCTCAGAGAAACAGATTTTCGCTCTCCGTCGAGCGATCTGTCTATTTCAGTTCAGCTCAATGGATGCCTAGCGTACCTGTGTGAAACTTTAGCGTGAAGGCGCACAACTCACCGTCGCTTTGCTGAGAGCGCTATGTTTCTCTCTCTCTCTCTCTCTCTCTCTCTCTCTCTCTCTCTCTCTCTCTCTCTCTCTCTCTCTCTCTCTCTCTCTCTCTCTCTCTCTCTCTCTCTCTCTCTCTCTCTCTCTCTCTCTCTCTCTCTCTCACACACACACACACACGCCCAAAGAGAGAGTCTTAAATACCACACAGAATTGACGCGCTACATGTAAACAATTTTCTTTGTTGTGTTTTCCTGTCAAAATAACAGAGTTAATTTGGAATTATTCAGCTTTTAAGAACAAGCTGAAATTATGCCGGCTTCTCAGATAGTGGGCGGGACTAATGTGCAAACGGCAATCTCAGTGGCTGGCGCTCATCTATTACCCTCCCTGTTTTGATTTCAGCAAATCAGTTTGAGCGAACGCAGACAACGTGATTGATATTCATGAACCCAGCTGCTCATCATTTCTTAGTGTGTTGTATATTGTTATTAGTAGTAGTAGTATTATTATCTTTAAAATGTACATAATAATTATGCACAGTACACACACACATATATAATTTAACCAAACTTTTATTATGTTAATCATTTGATAGCACTAATAATTATATATAAAATAGTAGCTATATCAGTCTGGCGAGTAAATAAAAAAAAAATGACTAGCCAATGGCGATTCTATTGCCAAGGTGTACGTAGAGGGTTGGAAAAGGATCGGAGCTGATGTATTTGGCCCTTCATTCCACAATTCCCCAACTCCTGTTTTCATTCGCTGAATCCGTTTCTGTTGCTTATTTTCAGAAGAAAACGCTGTTTTTGTCTTCTGTCAAACCGACGCAGCCAGTCCAGAGCAGAAGAGCTTCTCCGTTCATGATAGACCTCGGAGCTGAAAAAGCCTCTCCAGTTGGAATTGTTCCGTGTTAATTGCTTGTAAAAAAATAAGCGTGATTGGTTTTTCTTTCTGTCTTTGGATGCCTGGTACTCCTCTTGTTCTGAAGACCCTCGTTTTGACAGGCGTTATATAGATAAGAGAGCGGAAGCACAATGTAGCATATGTCTCGGGCTCCATTCAAAACTGATGCAGAATATTTCATATTATCTCCTTATTACAATTTCCTCTGTCGTATCGAATATCCTAATTTTGCTCACAATGAAAAATAATTAGTGACTAAACTTTTAGCAAAGCTATCACTGTTTCTCATGTTGGAAAGACATGCATTATGACTGTCAGATTAATATATTTCATGGGAAAAGAGATTATGAATGCACACTTTGTCTGCTTGTGCATGTCTCAGATGATTTTTGCAAAACTGTAGCACTTTGTAAATCCCAGTGAGCTGCCTTGACAGTATTTTAAGATTCTCTCACAACGATATTCCAAAACATTACACTGTCTTGTAAGCCTTGTTTTGGCCTTGTTTTGCTAATCATTTGAAAATGTAATTTATTCCTGTGATGGCAAAGCTTTCTTTGCTGAATAGAAAGTTCAAAAGAATGGCATTTATTTGAAATATAAATCTTTTGTAGCATTATGAATGTCTTTATTGTCACTTCTGATCAATTTAATGTGTCCTTGCTGAATAAAAGTATTAGTTTATTAAACCCATCTTACTGACCCCAAACTTTTGAACAGTTTTGTAGATAAAAGTTCTGATTTTATTGTGCATTTTCATGCTTATTAGACTAGGTATTTGCTTAAAGGGTTTGTTGGTCATTATACACTCACCCTCATGTCGTTCCAAACCCATAAGACTTTCGTTCATCTTCGGAACACAAATGAAGATGTTTTTAATGGAATCTGAGAGCTTTCTGTCCCTCCATTGACAACTATTTTCACTTTCAAGCCCCAGAAAGGTAGTAAAGACATAAAAGTAATCCATCATAAACGTAAGTGTGGTTGGATTAACCTCAAATTTATGTATAGGGCTGGGTATTGACACAAATTTCACAATTCGATTCAGATTCACAAGCTTGAAATTCGATTTCGATTCCGATTCAATACAATATCGATTATTTTGAATATACATCAGGTACAACACGTGGCAAATGTTCTCAAGGAAAACAAATCTCTGAACTAAAGCCCTATATGCACGGCATTAGTATTATCTGGGGACCTCTGGTGATTTGTAATAATTGCAGAGAATGTCTGTGATCTTAATCCCGTGCGATTTGGCCATGTCTGTAATTTGTAAAGTAAAAATTCCCCCGCAAATTACCTACCATATTTCGCCGAACATCGAGGTCCTGTGATAATATTAGCCCCATGCTAATCGGCATCTCTGTAATTTGGGCCGGGATTAGGCGGATCGTATATAATTTTTGCAAGGTTTTTGTGTCCTGTGCGCATTTTTTGTCTTTATCTTTCACAAAGAATGGCGCTAGGCTGCATATAATGCGCACCGTTATGAATTCCTGTGCAACCGCGCGGATTATACTTTCACTTTAGAATGAGCAATTTGGGAGTAAATTGCTTGAATGGTGTGTTTAATATTATTCTTAATGAAAAACACAAAAACAGAACAGTACAATGACAAACTCGCTTAAATGGGCACTTTTACATTTAGCTTTGAAACTGAATCTTCCGCCGTAGATGTTATTATATTTCTCAGTTCAGTTTTTAACTGTAGCGTCTGTTCTCTAACTAAACTAAATTATTTGTATTACTATAAAACAATCAAAATGATATCGATACGACTGTTTATAATTTCATACAGCAATGTCTATGACGAAAAAACATTTACAAGTCTTGACATCATATCCGGGAGATAAGTCAGTAAATTCGAGTAAAATCACAGGCTTGCTTATCCCGTGCGAATGCACCACGCAAAATTCAGATGTGGGGGAGTAATTTCTAAATCACACGAGGTCCCCAGATAATACTAATCCCATGCGAATAGGGCTTAATGCTGTAAACCAGGATTCCTCAAACTCGGTCCTGGAGGGCCACTGTCCTGCAGAGTTTAGCTCCAACCCTGATCAAACACACCAGAGCAAGCTAATCAAGGTATCCAGGATCACTAGAAAATCACAGGAAGGTGTGTTTAATTTAAGGTGGAGCTAAACTCTGCAGGACAGTGGCCTTCCAGGACCGAGTTGAGGAACCCTGCTGTAAACTTTGGGAGTCAGTTGGTAGTACATTAGCCTACTATAATGTTGAAGGTAAAAAAATTACCGATTTGTACACTCAATAATAATAATAAAGTTATAATATTAACTTTACAATTACATAATCATATTTCTATTCCAATTTGTTTTTTTGAAATTGCATGGTGGCTGTCATAAAAACTTGCAAGATTTATTCAAACGTGCATTAAATATTGAAAAACATAAACAAATTATGAATATGTAATATGATGCATATATTTAGCAAAATGCTCCTCTCTAGAGTTCATTTATCTAGCTCACTAACGAGTTTATGGACACTGAATATGGTTTTTCTGATGTAAATGTGACGTTACGTGACATTGTTTACAAGCTGCTTTATTGATGTCTTTCCGCGGTTGAAACACGGATCGAGCGATTCCAAGTGACATGATACGGATTTCGGTAAGATGTTCTCTATCTTTAACACACTTTCAGATGTTTATTTTGTCCTGTAACTGGTATTAAGGCGGAAGAGAAGATCAGTTCATGTGCCGCTTCTCTTGAGCTGAGCTGCGCCAGAGCGATCTCACACCACAACGCCAAAACAGTATTTATGTTTTTGAATTTCGTAATAAAATGGACGTAATTTAAAATCTGAGACTTTGTTTCATATCAATAATAACAAAGCACAAAGATTATTGAAATTTATTGGATGGGAGGCGCGCTACAATGTACCGTTCATTCATCAACTGAAAACAGGATGATGACTCATCAATTTTTGGGATTTAAGAATCGATATCGGTTCGTAAAAAAGAGAATCGATTCAAATTGAGAAATCTATTTTTTTTACCCATCCCTAGTGTCAGAGATTAATACTTTGTAAAAAAAAAAAAAAAAGTGTAAATTATGTTTTCATTGAAACAAAGCACTCTCATCGCTTCATAGCATTTAGGTTAAACCACTTACATGGATTACTTGTCTTTACTACCTTTCTAGAGCTTGAAAGTGGTAGTCGCGTGGACTGTCAATGGAGGGACAGAAAACTCTCAGATTTCATCAAAAAGACCTTCATTTGTGTTCCGAAGATGAATGAAAGTCTTACGGGTTTGGAACGACATGAGGGTGAGAAATTAATGCCGAATTTTTTTTTTTGGGTAAACTAATCCTTTAACATCCTAATGTCGAATCGTATGCATTGAAATCAGTGGCGAATTGAGTCTACTGTGTGCTTCATGTGAGGATTTATATGCCATCAATGTAGCGCGTTTCAGATAATTTAAGATATTTTATTTCGCTAGGACGGTTAGAAGACAGCTGCCTATGTGGGCTGTAGACATCTAGGAAGCTCGCTAGGTTTGAGAACAGAGCTAATACGAGGATATCTACCCACTCTCCACCAGAGTAATTAGACAGGTTTCCCAGCTCAACATGAAAGTTTTGAGCACTTCAATACTTCAAAGACTGAATCAGATTTCTTCACAGCGCGGTAAATAAATAAATAAAAGAGAAGACCACACAGTTTTAATCAATAGTGAAGCCGATGAAGTCAAGGTAACGTTCTTGGGAAATAATGAGGTATTATTCTTAAGCTATCACTTATTCTTGACGTGGTTTCCCAGCAGGGGTTAAATTAAAGACAGAATAGAGTGCAGAAAAGAACGTTGATTTGTGTAACGAATGTAAGAGGTGGAAAGTAATATCTGCACTCCGGGTTTCAAAATGCAAATTTGTCTTCCTTTCCTAATGAGGAAGAAATGGTATACGCCACTGAAAACCTACAATTATGGTTTTATAATCTTGCGTAGTGCATTCTGGGCCATTTTGACCCTTGTCTTAGATGTTCAGTGGATTTATTTCATCCTGTTTTGTTTCACTTTGTTTTACCGAAGAAAGAGAGGCAACAAATCATATTAGATTCTTTGCTTTCTGATTTAGACTAATGTATTTGATCCCTAAACCCGGTTAGGATTTCATTTTACCAGATTAAATATTTCTTTTTGAGTAATGAGTCGTGATTCATTTGACCTTGAACGACTTCAAAAGCAGATCCCCTGTTCAAAAACAGACCATCGCCCCCATGATTCAATCGGACAATTGAACAAAACCCCTCTTCAGTGATTCCCCGTTGGAGTTACATGCTAGCCATCATAAATTGGCTCTCATGAAGGATCTCTGGGTTTTTTTTCCTTTGTATTGTCATGATCTATTGTGGCCCCATCTGATTCCAATCAAGTAAATGGGACGATCATACAGAGAGAGGTTTCTCCCGTAATGACCCCAAGCTTTCAGATGTATGATCAGGGGAGATGTTTAAAGGCTCTGAGTGTAGATAATATCAAAGGCTTCTAGGATGATCTGGGACACATTGTTACGAGGTTTCTAAATATTAATATTTCATCTGTTACGATCTCATTTGTGGTACTTAAGTTGATGTCTTTAGATTAGAGAGGGAGAGGCTGCGCAGCTTTCCAGCAGAGGACGTTTGATCCTTAGAGAATAACAGCTGACCAAAAAACCCATGCATATGTTCTTGTTAAGTGTAGCGGATCTTTTAGGATGCTTTTAGGTCGTGCCCTTACTAGCAGTGGTTATTTGATAGGGGCATTGAAGACCCGGCCCTCCTCAGAAGCTTTATACTTATCAACTCCTAGAGAGCTCTTAGAGAAAAATCCTCTAACGTATATTTAGAGACGAGTGGCCACAAGAGGACTGAGCTCCTCAAGATAAAGAAATTACAGTGACATTGCGGAGACGTTTCTTTCACATCCAACAGCGTTATTGCATATTAAAACCAGGGCTGTCAGTCCAATGTGGTAATTTAATGCAGAAGAAATAAATAAGAAAAATGTAGGTTCTATCTGTCAGTTTTTGATTGGATGGAATTGGATCCGAATGCACGACTGCAGCGGACTCAGGCGCGGATTTAGTGATTTGGGGGCCCCAAGTAAAATACAGGAATGGGGCCCTATACAATTGCACATTTACAACCTTGAGGTTCCGTTCACTGTTGTGATGATTTATGCTGCGAGACCTTGTCCCATAGTTAATTTTTTTCATGTACATGTTATAAATAATTGCTTTCGTCATGTTATAGATCCCTTGTTCACGTGTGAACGGGTTATAACAGTATCAGAGTAGGTTGGACACTAGGTGGTCATTTGTGGTAATTTTCACTGCACAATTGTTTACACAACACAAGGCTGTCTAATTCTAAACTTTAAAATATTTTTTCCCCCACACATTTAAATTAAACTTAAAGAAATTATTACACGCATAAGAATTATTTCAACCAAAAATGTGTGCCTGGATGGTTATATTAAATTGTATTCATCAAAAAGCATGTCTAATTCATTGAAATCATGAAACTTGATTAATTTAACAGCAATTTATTACAAGTTTAACAAAATACATATTTATTTGTTTTATGTATTACAATTTTTCTGGTAATCAAATGAAGGCATACAACGTTTATCTTTTATTCCAAGGAAAATTAAACAAACCCTTTCATTTCTGTAAATTCCAAGTGCTACACAACAGAGGTTTAGGCTTTTTAAAATTGTTACATGAAGACATTGGCCTACATTATACTGTCCAAACTTTTATTTTGACGGGTTGCTTTGAAGACCTTTTTCTGTGTGTATACAGCTCTGGAAAAAATTAAGAGACCACTTAACATTGAGAAATCTATGATTTAAGCGATGCAGAAAATGTGGACGGAAGAGCGGAGTCCAGTCATAAAAATGGAATTTACTGTTTAATGCGGAATGTCACGGAATTTGTCAAATTTTGGATTAATAAATCCAATGCAAGTCAGTACACTTCAATCAAATTGTGATATGGACAAGTGCAGGGATCCTCAAATCTGGCCCACAAGATCCACTTTCCTGCAGACACACCTGAACATGCTGTCTTCAGGATCATTAGAAAATCACAGGTAGGCGAGTTTGATCAGGGTTGGAGCTAAACTCTGCAGCGCATTGGCCCTCCAGGGCAAGATTTGAGGAACCCTGGACTTGTGTATGTGAATATTAAACGGCAAAAGTACAATTTAAATATGAATCCTGCATGTTTTGTGTCTCTATGTGAAATGAATTGAGCATACGAGCACCACGAGCGCATGCTTCATTTGTAAACGAAACTATTCGCTATTCATTCCATGACATTTCGTTTTTATGAATGGATTATGTGATCCTGTAGGCGTTTTCTGAATCGCGGAAATCATTGGGCGCTACACTTTCTACAAGAAGCACGTTCAACGTGGATGCGCAGGTGGTTTTCGTGATAATTAACATCATAGCAACCACTTGTGCGTCCGCGCTGAACTCGCATCTCGTACATAAGAAGCGTTTTAGGGGGGCCCTTGGCTTTCGGGGCCCCAGGCGGTCGCCTACCTATGCCTAATGGTTAAGTGCGCCCCTGAGTGGACTAAACGATTGCAGAAGTCTTGATATTTCACCAGACAATCGAGTTAAGACAACCAATGTCATTTAAAAAAAAAAATAATAATAAATAAAATAAAACATACGAGTCAAATTCTGCTAAGGGGTAATAATGGAACAACAGTTATACAAAAAAGTGATTTTTCACTATTATGTAAGCACCTGCATTTTCATGGGTTTAAATAAAAGATTTGTATTATAAGAGACTATAAAACAACTTTGTTTTTGTCAACAACTCCTTTCCTGGCAAAAAATGAACCAGATTTTCAAAAGTCAACTAATATGCTACAGCTGAATGTAACATTTTTGTCTCTGAGTAACATGTAATTTATTTAAGCCACGGAATAAACTTCATTCTGTTAAACGGGTATAATTTACTATGCAAAAAGCATTTCAAACATCTCCAGCCCGTTTTATAATTACCCAAAAATCAAACATAGTTCACCCCTCATATTATCACGTCCGTCAAAAACTTAGGCTGCCTGTCGGTTGGAATATATTCAAATTCAAAACATTGACATAACACACTCATGGGCATCAATCACTTCACTGAATACTTATTACCTTACAATCCATCTGTTTTCAAATCCACATCATTGGAATCTCACAACATCGATGTCTGTCAAATAATGTGCACCATACACGGTAGTATTTAGGAGGAACAGTACACGCATTACATGGGAAAACCCACATTACTGGATGTTCGTCATCGCTTTGCGAGAAGAGGGAGAAAATGGCGGCCTGAGCGGCTTCAACATGCTGTCAGAGGCTATAACATACATAATGCACAACTGAATCGGAAAGATCTGGTAACTGCAGTGAGTGTAAGAACTTCAGTGAGTGTTCAAAACAAGTTTTGATGCACAAACTACGCATTCTGATTTTGATTCTGACATTCCTGGTGAAATGACTTTTCATTTCATGTTGGATTCAAAGTTTTAGCATTTTATGGGGTCTTTCTTTTAAAACCGCAATAATGGCCCCTAGACTCAATGTTTTCTGTTAGTTGTGCCAAAGGGTCATGGTTTGGTTGGTTAGTATGACCCCATCATCTCTTGCTGGTAGCTGCACCATCTGGCAGCAAAACGCATCTTTCTCCATTGGCGACAGTTCAAAAGTAGCTGTGTATGCTGAATAAATCATTTTTTATTTTGCAAAAACATATACATTTGTATAGTTGATGTTTTACTAGTTCCCAGGTCTTTTTTGTAGGGCTCTTAACAATGTGAAATGGACTTATTTTCTTAGATATTTCTTTCTTACAGTGCCAATGTGATTAATCACATGGCATTTACAGCTCAGGTGAAAACTGAAATGAATACGTATAAAAAAAAGGTGTTTATGGGCTAAATTGTAAACATTGAAGCTATTACTGAAACTGAAATCGATTGTGTAAAAAAAATAAAAATGAATTATAAAATGTTAAACTATAATAACTGATTCATTCTCGCTGGGTAGTATAAATCTGGCTATTGATTTTGATGGAGAACAGAGCTTGATGTGACCGATGTGGCATCCATCTTGCTTATTAAAAGCGTGTTTGCGCTGGCATATTCTTTGACCTTTTATCAGGATGAGTGATTGCTGCCAGGCTAGCGTTAGCAGAACGTCCACTTCTGACCTTCCGACAGCTCGTCCTTTACCTTCTGAATTATTCCTGCCGTGTGCATGAGGGCTGAAGTCAAATGAGCGCTTAAGCTAATGGAAAAGAGTGCTGACAGGAAGTTGATGTACTTAGGTGATTCTTCTCGTGGATTCTTCCTGTTGAGGGAGGCGACGTTGACACCGGGGGTCATAAACCTCATAATGAGATTTACGGAGGAAACAGAGACGGTCCACCTCTCCCACAAGGGGTCCCTGTCTTTCTATCTGTTGTTGAAGGGACAGAAGTAAACACTTGACCCAGCTGTAATGAGGGGCTTGTTTGGTAAGTCGATGACAGATTGGTATTTTTTGCGAACTTTGGAGAGAGTAGGACAGGAAGAGAAGAAAAATAATTTGTGTTTCAGTATTTGTGTTTGTGTAAGAAACTGCATGACACCAAATAGACAGTAACGGTTATGTTACAAAGATAACGCCTAAAAATCATGGGCGCACTTCTGATGTTCCAGAAGGTAGGTGGCATAATTATGAATGCATTCTAATGGTCTCTGGAAAATTGAATCAGATACCGTAAAAGGAGGATTAATAAGGCGGCTGTAGGAAAAGTTAAAGGCACAATATGTAATTTTTCACAGCTAGGGGTCGCTTATTCAAAACAAAGGTGTAGCTTGATGAAGCCTTGATTTTGTAAAGCTTTCATTATCCCACAGACGACACTTCCGCGTTCTTCTGGGTATGCGTACACGACGTTGTTTTATCCTATTACACACATTTGAGTGTGTTGAAAGTTATATTGTAATACTTCTCTGTGCGTTCGCTCGGCGGCTACTATGAGACACTTGTTCACACTGCAGTGAGCTATTATACATGGTAAAACATGGTACTCGCTGTAAATCAAGAAAACCAGATTTAAACAATTAGACTAACAATGTTGAAAGATATAACAATGATTCGTTTTCTGTCGATGAAGTATCCAAACAGTTGCTCACCTGTCTAGTTAAAACACATAATATATTAAGGCTACGTCTACATTAATCCGGATAGTTTTGAAAAAGGAGTTTTCGTTTCAAAACGCTCTCCGTCCACACTAATGTTTTCCAAAAGTTTCTCATCCACACTGAAATGTCAGTACACACCAAATTCAACTTACTGCACATGCGTAAAAAAAAAAAATCTATTGGTACAATATGCGTCACTTGACTAAACATGCGTCATCGTTTTCAAATACCTCCGTCTTCACAGTCCACACTTCGAAGCGAAGACAACGTTTTCAAATTTATCCGCTTTGGAGAGCGTTTTCAAAAAGCTACGTTTTCGTTGACTTAAAACACAATCTCAGTGTGGACAGGAGGACAAAACGGTGAGAAAAAGATTAGTGTGGACATGGCCTAACGCGTCTTTGTTGTTTCCATGGTTTCTACGGAAATCGAGGGTAACGCGGGTGTGATGTCATTGATAGGCGTTGCACAGACACGGCCCTTGTCCTGGTTAAAATAGCTTATTTCTGTGGATTTAAACATTTTTGGAAACATTTGGGATAATGTCAGTACACAAGTCAACACAATATATAACTGTTCTAGGGGTATTTGGATATTTTAATCCAAAAATCTTACATATTGTGCCTTTAATTGTCAATTAAAACGGCCAGTCACTTTTTTGGTAGCATTTTTTTACTCTAGAACATGCATGTGCATTGGAACATACATTGGAGAAGACTGAGAACAATTTTAAAAGCATGATTTCAGTTAACTCTTTACCCACCAGCGTTTTTGTTTTTAAAGTTGCGAGCCAGCACCAGCATTTTTGATCATTTTCACAAAACTTTCAGGGCCTCCAGAACAGTTTGTTATATGAATATCTGAACATATCAAAAGAAAGACATTCAAAAGGATATCAGCATGATATAACCTTGTACGATTAATAATAACTGGTTTATCGTGTCTATTACTAGACACTGTTTTTGTATGCTTTATGCATCTAATAGAGTATCACATTCATTGGTTGCTTAGCATCATGCTCTAGTATTGGAATCTTGTGCAAACATGAAGTTAAGTGCTGGAAATCAGTCACTTGTGAGGTGGCATCTCAGTTAGGCGGTTGATAGCAAGACAGCTCAAAAGGTTTTGAAACAGAGCTAATGTATGCCTGTTTTGTAAAAGGGGTTCGTGAAGCACGGGGAACACCTTCAGAGAAACATCTTAACAGACAACATAGCACCTATAGCACCTTCAACCTTTAGTTTTAGTTCTCATATATAGCAGAACTTCAGCTTTGCTTTGATTCTCCTACACATGTCCTCTGAATGTGTTCGCAGTTCATTTGTATTCCGCGTCGGTGCCTTTGTGTGGATTGTAACCACCTCTAAGACAATTAATTGGACAATAAATGGCTTTTGTCGATGATTACCTACCGTATTATTCATTCATTTCAGTTCAGATCAAGCATGTAATAGTCCGAATACTTTCATCCACAAACACGATTGTTGCAGATAATGTTGCTTTGTCCCGGCTTCGCCACCCAATGCGTACCGAGCCCAAGTGTGGCTTTTGTCTCGCCCACTGACCGCGTGTAAATACATCCCATTAACTCACGACTGACGGCTTTTCTTTGAGCTCGCAATTTCATGCTTGTGGCTCACCTTGGCTCTTTTGTTCGCTTTAAAGTTTTTCACAGGTAGTTATACAGCTTGTGCATTTGACTGAAGTCAAGGTGAAAGAGGGACAAGGTGAATAGATACGGAATACTGGATGGGCTCTTTGGGTTTGTTGTCTCATGGTACTGACTTGCCCAAAGCTGTAGACACACAGGCCAAGAAAAATGAGGCCTCTGTGCATAATGACTCAAAGATTGGCTAAGCAACATGGTGACGTGTCAAGGGAAAGATACAAATGGTTGCGCCAAGAACACATCCAGTGTACCCAATTTTGTAGAAAACGCAGCCGCTCATTTGTCTTGTGGTAGGAGTTCTATCTTGTCTGAGACATAACGGTTAACTCACATGACTCTTTGTGGTGAATCATTTTAAATGATTTTATTGCACTGTTTGCTTGCCCTGAATAAAAGCAGTTTTCTGTAGTCAGCTGCTTCTGTCACTTTCAAAACAGCTTGGATTCCAACACTGGAAATGTCTTGAATTCCTTCTCTATAACTAATGACATACCACTCTCAATTGAAATGTCGCATTGCTTCAATGTGTGTTACATATTCTTTGAATGTTAAGTTAGTTGAGTAAAGGATTCAGTCTTAAAGTATTTATTAAAACGTAAAATCTAAATGTAACCTGTTTTTAATTTGTGGGCTTATATTGCAATTCAATAGTGCAACAATTGTCTGTTACATACAGTAATAAAACAATAAGTCCTGTGGCTTACAGTGAATTTAGAACAGCTAAGGGGTGTTGTTAGGGTTGCCTAAAAGCCCCGATATACTCATGGTAGTTCTTTTTCATTCTTCGTTTAGGGGTGAAACGAAGTTCAAAATATGTGAGCAGTGATATACTGTTAGCTAACATCTGACGCCACCCACATTGCTGAGACTGGCGTTTAGAAGAATATGTGGTCCCGCTTTATATTAGGTGGCCTTAACTATGTACTAACATCACTGTAGGCCAGTAAGAGCTGTGCGTGTAAACCTCACTCCCCTAATCACAATTGGCGGTCTAGGGACTGACGCTAGAGGCTACCGTCTTAAGCATCCTTGTTAGAGCGGCCGCCTCCCACGCCGGAGACCAGGGTTCGAATCCCGCTTGGAGCGGGTTGAGTAAGACGGGTTACATCTGGTGCGGTTCCACAGAAATATGAACGCAACACAGACTAAAGATATATAAACAAACCAAAAACAGGACATGATGTTACAAGATGTGACTCTTAAAATGATAGAAGGTACAAGCACCTTGTTTTTGTCTTCATAGTCACGATGTTGCCAATTACAGTTCGGTATAGGTGTAGGAAACGCGTCTTGTTGCTGCAGATCTTAGTGCCAGGAATTCCTTTGTTGGACACACAAACTGTTTCGTCTCCTTTACACATTGTATATGATTTTCACAAGTTCTCAGCTGGTAAAAATACCATCATATGTACACACATACAACAAGTGCATTTAGTCCAGCACACAGCATTGTCGCAAAATATACATTATAAATGCCTTGGCTTTTTGTGTTGTATCTATAGGTTCGGTGTTAAAAATGACTAAATGTAATATTTTCTTTTTTGGTCTAGAAAGATTCAAGTGAACACACCCTTAACCAATAGCAAACATATTTTTTTCAAGGCCCAATATATTTTCCACTTTGCAATTGGATTATACATTCTACATTCTTCCGAATTTATTTGGCTTCATGCAAATTAAGATACATGAGATATTAGATACTCTGAATTGTGAACTTGATCTTCAGCCTCCATGATGACACAAAATTCTTGTTGCGATGAAGGAATCTCTTGAAAGTATTGAGAACCTAAAGTGCAAAAACAAATAAATAAATAAATGAAGTGGATATTTCAAATATTTTTTTTGTTTTTTTTTACTCTTAAAGGCTGAAAGATTTTCTCTTTCATGTCTTATTACAAGCCACACAGCGGGTGAAAAAAATCAATCGCTGAAGCTTAAACAGAAATGCCAATTTCATTTTCTGCTAGTGGAGAAATATGTTGTAGACAAAAAAAAAAAAAACCTGAAAGAAATCAATCTGTTTTTTAGTTCTTCTGAGATGTTCTATCATATCTCACTGCCAACACAATTCAGTGCTGAATATATGAAGAATCCATAGTGTTGTCATCCTTGAGCTGTAGTGCTGTAGTATTGAGCGGTGTGGTAAATTAGTTAACTATTTTATCTCATTAAGAAGGCTGTAGGGAGTATGTCAGAGATATTTCACTGGTAAAACCTAGTGAACTTCTGGCCTTCCAGTAAAAAAAAAGTTCCATAGTTTCTTTCATTTGCTGTTTGTTTCTTTCACTCGTTCTTACCCTCATGTCATTCCAAACCTGCATGACTTTGGACATGTGGTCTCTTTTACGTTGAGCTTGGACTTGTGTTATTTCTCTTCTAGAAAGCTCAGTTGTTTTCTAACTTTTTAAAGTTGTTGTGGTGGCGGAAAGTGTGAGACACAATATGTCAGAGTGTGCCTTCCAGTCAAAAGCCATTGCGGTGTGTGTGTGTTTTGTTGTTGCCTCCCTCTGTGAACGCCAGGGTGCCATCTTGAGAGACGCAACTAACATCCTCGAGTTTCTAAGTATTCCCGCTAGCTTTATGCAGGTGTGCTTATCTCCGTCTGCTCACACAGGTGTCAAAAAAGCACAACACAAACCTTGCACTGACACATTTTGTTTTCCATAATGAAAAATAATAAGAGGCCAAACAAGACCAGTGTAATCTGCTTACCGGTAAAACTTTACATTACGGGTGCACTAATATGCATAAATTCATGCTTAACTAATGCACAGATAATCATGAAGTAATGTATGACTAACTAAAAGTATAACTAAAACATTTATTAATGATTACTGCATCAGCAACTAATGAAGATTCTAGATGATTAATAGATTAAGTAATCATTAAATTGTTTTGAGTTAAATGTGTCATATTGTATTAATTCCCTAATAACATATTATATTAACTAATAGTGTAAATTCATATGTTAATTACCACAATGGATGAAGCAATGCATTTCAACTTCCAGTTGTCTGCTTTAATTAATTATTAGCTAACGATTTACAAAGCCTTCATTATGTTATGACTTTACTTGTTGAGGCACATGACTATTAACTAATTCAAAATTATAAAAAAACGCCATAACCACAATGACATATTACTTAACAGTTAGTTAATAGTCATGTGCCTCAACAAGTAAAGTCATAACATAATGAAGGCTTTGCAAATCGTTAGCTAATGAATTAATTAAAGCAGACAACTGAAAGTTGAAATGTATGGCTTTGACCCATTGAGGTAATTAACGCATTAATTTACATTATTAGTTACTTTAATATGTTATTAGGGAATGAATACATGATGTCATATTTAATTAATAGTATTCATATATTACTTAATCTATTAATCATGTAGAATCTTCATTAGTTACTGATGCAGTAATCATTAATAAATGGTTTAGTTCATGCATTAACTCATGATTACCTGTGCATTAGTTAAGCATGAATTAATGCATATTAGTGCACCCGTATAGTAAAGTGTTACCTGCTTACCTCCAGTATATCACGGACACATTTGTGGACTAAATCATTTTGTGGTCTTTGTGGCCGGTCTTAAAGTTCTGCTGAAATATTTCATTTTTTGTTGAAATGCGTCCAGAATGCCGCTGATATATCATACAGGCCACACCGCATCAAATAATTTATCAACATTTCATGGACGATCTATTTTCCAGTGTAAAGCAACTGTGTCTCACAGACCAAAGGACTGAAGAAGAACCTGCTCAGAAATAACGCCATGTGCAATACAAGTTAAGCGCTACTGACTGCTGTTGTAATAGTATGTTGATTGACACAGACATTTATTTGAGTTAATCCCTCATTTTAATAACAAAACAGTGGAAACATACTGTATAGCAGGGCCGTAACCATAGGCCATAGACATTGAGGGGGACAAGTCCCTCCGAATAATGGCACAATTGTCCCCCCCAATATTTGATATTCCTGACCAGCTCGGCTTCCAACTTCTCTTCAGCGACCAACAGTAATCAAGTGATGCAAAATTCTTGACATTTTTAATAAAATGTCACCATTTTTAATTGAAAATATGACATTATTGATGTAAATCAGCGGTATTTGACGTGACAAGAAACGTTTAGCATTTTTACATATTAGGCAGACGAAAATAAGAGTAAATGTGTGCATATTATTTGAAAATAGTTTACTTCATATCTACAATAGAACAGTAACTTTTATCGTTCTTATCCATTTTAATCCTTTAATAATTTAATTATTTTAAATAAACCAATGAGACCAATCCCCTAGCCTGGTCCTACCAGACTCTCGTACATTTCATTTGTACAGAGAGTCTGGCCACTCTCCATTGACAAGCATTAACTTCCTTGAAGGCGGGTAATCTGTTGAAGTTTAAAACTATTGGATCTGCCCAGAGCCACTCTGGATCTGCCATAACCAATCGCTGACGCTTGGTTGTGACGTATGTCATCTCAAACTAGCGCACGACATCAACGTCATCGTTCTCAGCCACTCCCTCTTTTTCTCTGATTGGACCGGTTAATAAAAAACAGAGAATATACCACAATCCCAGACGGAGTACTGGTGGATATACTTATATATGACTTATGCAACTGATCTTCATTTTCTTCCAGAATTTTGTTTCAAGTTGTCAGTGATTTGAATTGTGGTGCTGGTTTTTTTATTTTTTTTATCAGCCTATCCATTACAGGATTTCTTGCGTTTCATCGTTCTGTCAGTGTTTCTTTCCCTGTCATTCTGCCGTTCATTCATTTGTATGTGAGTCAATTTATCTCTCTGTCTGTCGAACCCTCACAGTTTCTCTAATCTCTCTTTCTCCTGGTTTCTGCTTCTCTGGCAGCTTCATGTAGGAAGGAGAAATCATAAATGAGATCTCTTTAATATTTCAGGTGGCAGTGAGATGAAATGGAGACTTGAGCTCACGTCTCCTGCCTCTCAGATTTTTCTCCTGAGAAAAGAACTCCGTGATTTCACATGTGTCTCCTCTGAAGTGTCAGAAGACTGGGCATATTTTAGTACCATTACAAATCTGAGCAATCAAGTCAGAGATCTTAATTTGATCTCAAACATTTCTCATCTATTTCTCGCAAGACTAAATGTTCTGAGCTGCTGCCCACATTGATTTGATAGTTTTATCATCTTCTTTTTTTTATGTTTAGACCTGATATAACATAAATATTTCAATGAAACCATACCTGAGTTAGAGAAAAGCAACCACTGAGCAATACAATTTTCTTATGTACTAAACTGACCTCTAGAAAATGAACATGTATCAGAGTTTGCTCTTTTTTTATTCCCCAGGAAAGTTTTCAGTTGACTATCAACTTTTTCAGTTTTTCTATGGCCCTGTTTACACCTGGTATTAAAATGGTTTGGCCGATCGGATCACAAGTAAACTAGGGAGACACATTACCGTTTACACCAGGTATCCACTTCTGTCTTCGAGGGGAGGGTAAAATAATGTTTTTTTCTTAATTTTCCCCAGATCTTTCGATCTAATGGACGAAATAAGCTCACGCAATTTACATATGACTGCGCCCGGAAATTACGAAAAAACATAGAGAGCATCAGCTTTCGTTTCTTCTCTGAGAGCCACAAGACCACGGCGAACGTGTGTTAGAAATCAGGAATGGTGAGAGAATATTGTGCTTGGTACGTTTTTCATCTTCAAACCAAACTTGGGTCTTCAGCCGACAAATTTTAAATCCCATCTGGCTAGCGCGCTTTCCATAATGTTTACGCGCTAAGTCAGTAAGAGTAGGCGGTCTTTTGTGGCTGTTTGAACTCATTCAACCACATGAGCGTTTACACTACGAAAGCAATCCATTCAAATGCGTTTTCGATTACCTCTGGAAGCGGTCAAAAGTGGACAAGCTCAAAACGTTTTAGACCCCGTTAACACCTGTGTTTAGCGTCGTCCACATGTGATCCGATCGACCAAACCACATCTTAAAACCAAGTGTAAACAAGGCCTAAAAGTTCATATGGACAACGAAGCAGATAATTCAGTCTTGGAGAAATTCAATACGAAATGTTGGAGTTCATATAGAGATTGTTGACATTTGATTGCAGGGTTTTGTTTTGGCAAATCTGAGCAAAGTTTGAGACATTGGCTATGCTTCCATCCAAAGTTGCAAATGTAACTTATGTGCAAAATTGCAATATCGCATAAAACATTTGCGAATAAAGCACCGTTTCCATCCAGTGAGGCGAAGAGAACAAAGGCTAATCGTCACTTCCTGATAAACTACCTCTAAAAAAACACTTAGGAGAAGCCACCATATATAATAATTTTCGTGTATAATAAATTATTTGCATCTCAGAGAAACTTGTGCGTCTCAATAAACTTGTTGTCTTGCTTTCAGAGGCAGATGCTGCTGTTTGGGAACGCAGTCGTGTAAGACAGTTCTAGGAGGGAAATATACAGAGCATCTTTGACAGCAGACTTCTGAATGACCAAAAAAGCCTTTCAGATGCTTTGCAAACAATAATTTTCCACTGGTTATTACAGTTATGCTGTTACATTGCGAAAGTCACATTATTATTTGTATGCGCATCGAGGAATTTATTCGGTAAATGCATTTCCATCGTAGATTATGCGCATGTTTTCGCATCGGATAGAAAATGTATCCGACTCAAACGAGCGCATACGTTTTTTATGCACATTTTTTAAATTTATGCGCATCTTTGCGTTTCCATTCAGCATTTTTTTATGCAATATCCCAAAATGCGCATAAAAATAGGTGGATGGAAACATAACTATAGATTAGATCTCTTATCTGATGCAGGCTACTTGAGAAGTCTCAATTTAATCTCATTGAGGTTAAAGATAAACGGATGAGATTTTTTGTGGAAAAGAAAAGTTGTGGATGAAGTTAGATAAAGAGTTCATTCCACTTCCTTTCCTTTAGTATTCTTGGAGGTGGGTGGAGGAATGGATCAGGGATGCGGAAAACCGCTGTCACTCAGCATCTCTGCTCCTCACATCTAGCTGTCAGGCTACTTACGGCCTTCTCAAAGTTTACACAGTACTACTCAGCATGTTCTTAAACACTTCGTCAATTTCACGTCTCCACACGTCAAGAAATATGAAATAAGAGAGACCGAGAGCGCGAGAGGTAGCCGCACATCAAAGTCGCTGAGGAGATTTGGCATGGACGTTGTTTGGGTGCAGGCGCATGATGCCACAGGAGATGGACAGATGGATGCCTTACGCCTGCAAAGCAAAATGCTAGCAGTACATGCTAGCACCATCAGTTCAACACATTCATTTAATGTCATTTATCTATTAAAAAAATGCAATATTTGATGGTACACATTAGACATTTTATAAGTACACTCAAAAAAATGCTGGGTTGTTTCAACCAAAATTTGGGTAAAATATGGGCAAAACCAGCTGTTGGACAATTTTTACCCAGTGGATGAGTTTGATCAAAATTAGTTTAAAAGTTAAATACCCCAGCATTTTTTAGAGTGTAACTTTGCACCTATATGTCAACTAACTCGCATTAGAGTATTAGACTGTCTGATTAATATCTGCACTTTATTTCGATGCTCCCCTAGAGACATCCTACTGACTAAGTAACTTTGCAACTACATGACAATTTATTCTACTCACCCGAATCTGAACCCTAACACCTAACCCTAAAGCCCAATTTATACTTCTGCGTCGAGTGTACGGAGCTACGTCATAGGCTGTGTGTTGCACACGTAGCCTACGACGTGCACCTCTCCAAAAATGTAACAACGTGTCAATTCTACGCGGACCGCGAGCGCTGTGGTTGGTCTGCCAGAACCCCTCCCTCAGGTCAAAAAATAAATAATCTGTGATAGGAGTGTGTGTGTATCCAGAAATGGGATGATCGTTTCATCCTTACATCTGCTAGATAACACAATATTTTGTAGTCCAGAGATTCATGCTTCTGAATAAATACATAGATCGGCTGTGAAATAGTTTATTTATTTTCTCATTAAAACCAAATATGTTAATCAGTGATTGTAAATCAACAGGGTCACATTTGGGTGCATTTCATTTTGTGATTTCAACGGAACGAATAGTCTCAGCAACAGCAATCGATTGAAGCGATTGTCTGTGCACAAGCCATCAATACTGAAAACAGTGGCCACGGGCATTCCAGAGCCAGATCGCCTCTTCTTTACCTCTATTAATCAACTAGAGATGCTTAATTTTTATTAGATACAACAACTCAAGCTGCAAGAAAAGTAGCTATCTATTTGCCGCCATCACTGCTGCTGCTACTCCGACAATGTACACAAACAAGCTGCGTCTTCTTCGGCTTTTGCCTTGATACCATGGGTTACACCATCAACATGCCCATGGACACTGCTTACTAGCGGTCTGCATGTGTAATTGCACATCGACGCGGACTACAATGCAGAAGTATGAATGAAAACCAAGTATAAGTATAAATCAGCCTTTAAAGTCTACTGATACTCAAATGAGAGTTAGTTGACATGTAGTTGCAAAGTTACTTATAGTAGAATGTCCAAAGTCGATCATCAAATTAAAGTGTAACCAAAAACATACTGTTTATCATCACTGATCTGTACCTACATTCCATAAAAAATGTCCTGTTAAATGATTTGGACATAAAACAAACAAACAAACAATACAATGACTTTGCCAGTTAATTTTTTCTTAACATTTTTTGTTTACCTCTTTTGGGGCATTAGCAAAGATTGCTTTATGCGATTGATTTGTTTATGTAATAAATATTTGGGTCACACTTTGGGTCACCTAATTACCGGTACTGCTTATTAATAGTTAGTCTAGGTATTGGGTAGGATTAAGTGATGTAGAATATGGTCATGAAAATAAGGCATTCATTTGTGCTTTATAAGTTTATCCTTGTAATATGCATGCTAATAAACAACTAGTTAATAGTGATAATTGGACCCTAAACTGAAGTTTTACCAACATTCGTAATCAATTCACAGCCCTGGTGAATATGTTAATGAAAAAAATAGGACAAACTGAAGGAGAAACCAGGAAACCTGCCAGTTAGACAGCTGTGGTACAAGTATGTATGTCAGATTGGATAAATTCACTTGGAGAAGTATTTATATCCACCCTTAAGCGACTTTACAAATGCCTCAGCCATTTTCTTTGATCTAAATGTTCTTTGGCTTGACAATCGCCTTCAATAGACATTGATACTTTCTTATGTAGGTATTGTCTACCTCTAAAGAGCAGAATAGGAAACGTAATACAAGTCCTGAACTCTTTTCTTCTTTATTTATTTATATATTTACCTGGTTGCAACACCAGAGTGTTACATTATGGGCGTGAAGATCCATTAGAAGTGTTGGCGTGGGTGTGTAGTGCCAAGGTTTCAGACTGGAGTGAGACTGATTACCAACGCCTCTGAACAGTACTTCACTGTACTCAGCAGGGGCTCGTTTCACTTTCGACCGACACATCTATAACTTTGATGTAAACAGAAAGTCCTTTATTGTGTCTGAGTGGGTGGGTCGTGAAGTGAGAACACAGTGAGATATGTCAGGTCAGATGATCCACTTAATGAAACCAGTAATCATCTACAGAAACTTCTCAGGAGAGGATGTTATGGGACAGCGTTGAGTTGAGGGAATCTTAAAGGGTTAGTTCACCCAAAAATGAAAATTAGCCCATGATTTACTCACCCTCAAGTCATTAAATCAGAGTTATATTAAAAATGTCCTGGCTCTTCCAAGTTTATAATGGCAGTGAATTGTTGCTTTGTTTTTGAAGTCCATAAAAGTGCATCTATCCATCATATAACTGCTCCACATGGCTCCGGGGGGGGTAATAAAGGCCTTCTGAAGCGAAGCGATGCGTTTGTGTAAGAACAATATCCATATTTAAAACTTAAAATTATAGTAAATTATCTAGCTTCCACCAGATCACCTTCCGTATTCAACTTACGGAAAAAGTGTAGTGCCTCTCGAAGTTCAAAATGCTACGTCTGACATTACACACACCAGTTACGTTTTTTTCCAGATCTGGTGGAAGCTTGATATTTTACTTTATAAAGTTTTAAATATGGATATTTTTCTTACACAAACACAAACACGACACTTCGCTTCAGAAGGCCTTTATTAACCCTTAATTACAATTTTTGGGTGAACTAGCCCTTTAATGCCATAGTCATTTTCTTCAAAATTAATTTTATTCATGCAAAAAATAATACCTTTTGTGCCCTTATATTTTTGGAATAAAATAAATGTCGGTCATGTGTTCATGAGATTCACCCTTCAGCCCCTTACAGATCTTTCCGCTGGTCTCCAGCATCTGAGGGGTGCGTCTGGAGGTGTTGCCAGATCCCTCTGTAATCCGTAGTTCCGTCATGAATAATAAACAATGCTTTCAGAAGCATTCGTAGGTGCATATTGCTTAGCTCACACTCAGACTCTCCTAATTAGAAGCATGAATGGGTGCCAGAGAACATGTTTATGTGCTGCGTGTATTGGCACTTTAAAGATGCGGCCTCTTAAAGTATTCATGAAACAAACCCAGCAAACAAAGTGGCGCTTGCGATTCTCTTGGCTTTCACACCGAGAGTTTCTCTTGCATGGAGCTGCCACTGTATTGCCTTGACGACCAGATTGTGGTGCACTGAAGGGGCCAGTCTGCCATGTCTTAAAAAGGCGGCTGAGGGGAGGTCCGATGAATTCCGTTTGAAGACGGTTTGATATTTTGAGATACTTTGAGTGGATTAAACTGAAAATGTCAAGCCAGTGAGGTGGTACCGGGAGGAACTGCTTTCAAGCTCTGGCTATAGTCATCCTGAGGTCAAAGGTCATGCCGTATCTAGAAAACACACCCCAGGGGTGATCGGAGAGAGCTCACACACTAAGTGGAAAAGCTGCTGTTGTGTTTTCTGTAGGATAGCATTTCAAACCTATTTGTTTGCCAAATGCTTTCTGCTACTTTTGATCTGTGCATCAGCTCTCAAAGGAGATTACAGAACGGTTATTTGAGATGTAGCAACTTGTTACACTTTTTGCAAAATGTAATTCTTTTGGATGTGGTTTAATAAGTGAGATCAATGTACACTTTCAAAATAGTCTCATAATCCAAAAATGTATTTAGAGTCTGACGAGACAGAAGAACCATTACAAGTTTCACATAACATTTTATAGACTAGTTCTTTAGAAAACCAACCTTTTATTGGTGCTGTAAAGAATCTAATAACCAATGCAGTGATCTGAAGAATCTGAACATTCTAAAATATATAAATCAGGGTTATTACTATTAAAAACTAGCTTGACAAGCCAGACCTACATCAAGATTCTTTCAAATGCCGTAACGTTCTTTGTTAGCAGGGAAGTAGCAGGGATTTCACACGGAACCGTCACAACTCTGCCGTCATTATGTTAAGCCCGCCCACCGACTCTATACACGATGTGATTGGCCTGACTAGAGTTTGTTTTTCCAAGCTCACAAGCCTACGGAGAGTTGCTAGACGACCCTGGCTGCAAATTACATTTGCTGCCGCTAGGGTGCATCTAGATTTCTAGGCTAATTAAAAACGTTTCCGTAAAAAAAAAATCAAATAATAAAATAAAATATAATAAAATAAAATAAAAATATTTGTTGAAAAACTTAAACTAAATGAAAATTACAAATGTTGCCTTGGCAATAAACTGAAATAAGTTTAAGTTGAAGCAGTAAAATTATTAACTGGAAATATAAATGAAACCTAAATAGCAATTAAAAATAGCACATAACGAATTGACCAAAAAAATCATACATTAATATACAAAATGTACATTAAAAGGCTATTCAAAATATGAATAAAACTAAAATAAAAGCTAATATATATTATCAAATAGTTATATATATTCTTTGTAGCTTTATTTATTATATATATATGCAAACTGATATTTTTAACTGAAAGATGGCTGTTATTATTATTATTATGATTATAATTTTCTTTTTATATTAAAATCTCAATACATCGATTTATTTATTTATTAAAATGTTGTTTATTTTGTCAAATAATGTATACTATTTGATGCTGGCTTTCTCTATGTTTGTGCAAGTGTTTTCTGAAGAACCCATACAGTGGTTATAGAGCGTGATAAATGTGACCATTACAGTACGCTAATGTTCTGGACCTGATTCTGCTTCCTCCTATTCATATTTAATTTCCTCCATGCATGACTATTATCATTGTTTTTTAGTTTTTTTTTACCTAAATCTATGGTTTATCTGCTGTCTCGCTCAGTGGGACTAAAGTTTTCTAAAAGCTTTTGTGTGTTTGTAAGCAGAGGCACAGTGAATTATTCATATTTTTTTACATGGCATCTGTCAAAGAGAAAAGAAGCACAATCTTGTTTCTTCCTTGTTTTCTTTTGACCAAAGGGTTTTTAAAGTAAATACAGGCAGTCATGTTAACATGCTAGAATGCTAACAGAGTAGCTCTATAATCTACCCAGCACTGCAGGTTCATAATGCTTCGATGTCTATGATAAATTGAACATCTTTGGGCTTATTGAATTAACAGCAAAATGATATTGTGTTTTGACAGCCTCACAAGCACTGTCGCACAGGTTGTAAACCTCCCACATTGTCAACAGGACAATTAATGTGTCCTCTGAGGGAGTGAAGACTGGAGAAAAATGCTGATGCCCACAGAGTCGGCTGTTCGTTCTCAGAGCTTCACACAGGACTGGAAGTTGTACAAAGTGCCAAAGGCAGACAGAGTTTGTGTGGTCGCCTTGGAAACTGGTTGCCACAGTGTTATGGGGTGTATCTGCTCATTTGCGGTCACTACGGCTAGCCTTTTAGCTGCTATCAAATTGACCCAAAAAGCCTTGGCTCAGAAATGAGAAGTCAAGATAATGACAGTTAAGATAAGAGACTGCATTTGTAGCAAGCTATTTGTATACTTGCATATTATATATTTGATTTTTGTTCCCAGGCTTTTGATGAAGACAGTCGCTATAAAAAAGTAAATTAAAAAAAAACAATCGCTATTGTCAGTAATTCTAATAATATTGTGACACTGACATGTCAATTTCATAGCACAAGACACGTTTTACAGGGTTTCCGTGGGGTCTTAAAAAGTCTAGAATTCCAAAATCAAAAATGTAGGCCTTAAAAAGTCTTAAATTTGCTGAAGTATTCTGTTTTAGGTCTTAAATAATTTTAAACAGGTCTTAACTTTCCTACGTCCATGTAACGCTACTTCTAATGCTCATTGAAATCCTGTTTTTTTTGTAGTTCTTTCTTTCGCTAGTCCAACTATAATTTGCTGTATTACGACTACAAATGAGACCAACATGCAGCTTATATTGCAGCCAATCAGCTTTCTTGTTATTGGAGTCTCTTTCAGATTGTACCACAGACATATAAAACAGATTTTATTCTTCAGCTAATAGTGTTTCCGCGATTACTAAATACAACGGAAAATCAACATGCATTTTTTGAGATCCTGCATTATTCCTAAACCAAAATTTAGTTTGTTCTATTGTAATGTGTGACTATTGTGCATCTAACATAATACATAATATTATGAAATGACATAATATTATGAAAAAAAATGCTAATTTCTGGAAATTAGCACCACAAATTCAGTAATTTTAATCTAAAAAAATAAATACATTTTTTTGCGAAATCCTGGTGGGATTGAGCTATAAGGAAGTGCAAGTTTATCGATTTGTTAAATTTGAATACATTAATTTACTTTGGAAGTAATTTTGTGATTTCATTCATAATGGTCTTAAAGGGGTGGTTGCATGCGATTTCACTTTTTTAACTTCAGTTAGTGTGTAATGTTGCTGCTTGAGCATAAACAGTATCTGCAAAGATACAGCGCTGAAAGTTCAATGCAAACAGAGATATTGTCTTTTAAAGTTATGGCAGTTTATTGCCTACAAAAACGGCCGGTTTGGACTACAACAAGCTTCTTCCCGGGTTGGTGACATCATAAACCCTTGCTATTAACATAAACACTGCCCCCGCGAACACGCAACAAAGTGGGCGAGCTGTTGCAGAACTACAAACTACATTTGGCCATCTAACCAATCTAAGACCATTGCGTTTTTCGGAGGGATGGGCTTCACAGAAGCAGGAAGCAAACGAGCCGTTCAAAGGACAGTGGAGACAGCGGTGTGGAATAAAGGTAAAATATAAGAAAAATATGGCGTTTAAAAAAAAAAGAAGTATTAAGACATGTTATACTGCGCCCCATAAACACAACCAAGCCTAGAACCACCCCTTTAAAAAGGTCTCAAAAAGTCTTACATTTGACTTGGTGAAACCTGCAGAAACCCTGTTTTATGATCATTTTAAAACGTTAAATGTATGTAATACATACTTTTAATCCATTCAATTGAGGAACACTGAATTAACGTCTTCATCGAAAGACTTCATTGAGTGATTTATGAGGTAGGTATGTCATATCTATATGGGGTTCGGCGGAGCAGCATGTATTTATGAGAAAATGACACCCCTGGCCATTGATTCCGTTGGGTCGTTTATCTGTACGGACAATCTGACCCAATATGGCTCCGTTTTTCTATACATCTTGCTCTGTCGAGCGGCAAAATTGATTCTACACCAGCTAAACTGGGTTAACCCCATGCATTTACATTGTGGGGGAATGAGCTGTTTTCCCCCACGCCGACTCCGCCCCCACGCCACGCCCCCAGCTATGACACGGCGCCGACCAAGTCTATGCCTTCAAAACAATTCAGAAAATAGCACGCAAGTCATATGGACTGCTTCTGCAAACAGAGCTGTCATGTAAAAAAACTAAGAAAGAAAAAAAACTGCCTTATTTTGTGTTCCATGGAAAGATAACAGCATTGGAGTAACATGAGGGTGAATATATAATGGTGTAGTTTTCTCTCTCTCTCTTTTATTTTTTTTGGTCGAGCTAGTTCTTAAAGTTTTCTCAATCAGTTCTCTACACTTCCTTGGTGGCTAGCTCAGCTAAAACGCATTCAGCTATAAACTTCTGCAACATCCATTTGCACTGATGATAAACAGAGAGTGTGTGTGCATGCTGGTTGTAGCATGTGTGGTTTTCTGCATACATGCGATAAGGCCTGTACAAATGGCAATTTTCTCTGTTTTAATGCACGCTCTCTGTGTCAGTGAATCTCTCAGGCCTCTCTGGCTCCAGTGCGCTTGGCAGCCTGCTTCTATTGATTATTCTGTGCTCGGTATGTGATCGATGCACAGGAACCGCTGAAATATTTTCGCAATTGGCTGCAATTACGTGAGTGCATTAATCACCTATGTGAGCAGATACAAGCTGGTAATGACTGAGATATGAACTCAGGCTTGTCAACAACAGTGAAAGAATTTGCATTAGCGAATGACCCAGAACTCCAGCACGATCGTTTCCCTGCCCCATCTCAGATCTCTTTAGGAAAACATAACCCTTGCAATAATTTATAGCAAGCATTAGACTGTACTAAACTCAGACAGATTTAAAAGTCAGCGGTATTGTTGTGCACGATCAACCACTTTGTGCGTGCTATTCTAATGAAAAAAAAAAAAAAAGGTTTTGAAATTTAATAATATTTTCCACCCTCTGAAATCTGTTCTGCTGACATAACCAAGGTCGTCAAGGGAAAACAAACAAACAAATAAAAAATAGTATTATCCTAAATTATTTCCTGATGAATTCTGGAAAAGTAAATCTTGGAAAGTAAACATCACATAATGTGATTCACATTACAGAAGTTACATGTACCGCAAATTATTTAAACAACAACAACAACAATAATAATAATAATAATAATAATAATAATAATAATAATAATAATAATAATAATAATAATAATAATAATAATTGTTATTATTATACTTATTTGTACTATATAAAAATAATAATCACCAATGATAATTTGAAATACTACTACTGCTAATAGCACTTCTAATAACAATAATAATAACAATAATAATACTAATACATTTTATTGTTATTATTACTAAGTATTACTACTACTACTACTACTACTACTACTTAGTATTAATAATAATAATCTTGGAAGGTAAAACATCACATAATGTGATTCACATTACGGAAGTTTCATGTACAGCAAATAATGTTCAACAACGACAACAACAACAACAACAACAACAACAACAACAATAGTTATTATTAATACTTGTTAGTAATATGTACAAATAATAATCAATAATAATAATAATAATAATTATAATAATAATAATAATAATAATAATAATAATAATAATAATAACAATAATAATAATAATAATATTAATAAGTATTATAATAATAATTAGTATTATTATTATTATAATTATTATAATTATTATTACTTTTACTACTACTTCTACTACTGCTTTTTTAGTATTACTACTAATAATAACGATAATAATATCATTATCATCATCATCCTCATCATCATCCTCATCAACAACAACAACAACAACAACAACAACAACAACAACAACAACATTAATAATAATAATAATAATAATAATAATAATAATAATAATAATAATAATAATAATTGCTACTTCTACTGCCATATAATAATTAATAACAACAACAACAACAACAACAACAACAACAACAACAACAACAACAACAACAACAACAAAAATAATAATAATAATAATAATTATTATTATTATTATTATTATTATTATTATTATTACTGATACTACTACTACTACTACTATTACTACTGCTACTTAATAATAATAATAATAATAATAATAATAATAATACATATTAATAGTATTATTATGTATTAGAGTGTATTTTAACTGTAATACCTAACCAACAGTCAACTACAGTCTAATGATACTCTAATGAGAGTTAGTAGTTGCAAAGTTAATTATAGTTAATGTCTTAAGTTGTTCATCAAAACAAAGTGTAACCCCCATAAATATATATATTTATCATCCCTGATCAGTACCTAAATTCCATAAAATATGCCATGTTCAATGATATGGACATAATACTACACTCTAAAAAATGCTGGATTAAAAATAACCCGAGTTGGGTTGAAAATGGACTAACCCAGCAATTGGGTTGTTTTAACCCAGCGGTTGGGTTAAACATTTGCTTAAAACAACCCAATCGCTGGGTTAAAACAACCCAATTGCTGGGTTAGTCCATTTTCAACCCAACTTGGGTTATTTTTAACCCAGCATTTTTAGAGTGTATTTCGTTTTAATAATAACACTAATCATCATCATCATCATCATCATCATCATCATCATCATCATCATCATCATCATCTATTATTGTTCTTTTTATTATTATTAATAATAATAAATTCATTATTTTGCAGCCAATTATTTTAAATGTTTTTTTTTTCATTTTATTGTAGTTTAAATATACATTTCATCATCGTATATGCAAATGTATTTACAAAGACATTGATCTCTCGTGAGGCTGTAGTGTGTCGTTTTATATATCAAGGGGACTTGAGAACCTTATAGTCTGAAACGCATCAGGACTGGAGATGGAAAGGGGTGTTGGGTCAGGGCTGCTTCATGACCATTCACTGCTGTCCTTGGGGTTGTAATGAGTTTACAATGAGTGTGTGTGGTCCTGTGTGGTCTCAATGGCTGTAAAAACGATGCTTTCAGAACAGCGCAGTTTCTTCTTCTCAGTTTTATGGAGCGTGTGAAATCAGAGGAAGGGACCTGAACTCTCGAATCCCCGAGCAGCTCTGCAAATTAATAGCATTGAATGCTGGTAAATTTCTGAGGCAGCAGCTAAACCTGTCGGAAACTTCTGCTGCGGGTAAAAATCCAAGATTGAGAAATCACAAACCGGTATTGTTCTGAAATACACGCGTAGGTGTAATCATCTTATAACACAAGAAGCAAAACTAATATAGTTAATTAGTCTATAAATATGCAATATTGCACATATGAGGACATGGCACCACTAGATTTATTATTTAATTGGTCACAGCTGTATGTCAGTTATGTACTGGTTTGAAACGTGACTCATCCAATCATAGTTTATTAAGTCAATGATTAATGCACTGTATGATTTAATTTATTATCACAAATGGTTCTTTCTGTGAGTTAATTTGTTTAACTGCAGGCGATATTTAGGCTTATATTCATTCATTTAAAAGTAATATAGATTATCGGATGACATGCAGTCAAAGGTGTTTTTCGTATTTCGATTATTTTAGCAAATGGCTCACAATTGAGTTTATCCAATAAGATTTCAAAGCACAACCTAAGCATAACCATCTTATTTTATTAGGGTCTTGTTCCACGCAGACTCTGACTTTTTTATAAACAAGTTTATTTTCCGATCAATAAACAGACGCCTCCGTGTGGGTTTATATTACCTCTTGATATAAAGGAGTCTGCTCATCAATTCAGACAAAGGAAAAATTGTTGATTGTTTTACCGAAATGTCTAGGTTTGACTCGTTTCAGCTGGCTGTCAGAGTGAGTCATTGTCAGAATCTCATTTTGTGATCAGATTTTATATAGTTACGCATTTGCGGATGCAGCAATACAAACGCAGCAACTAACAACACGGCGACTTGGTGACCTCCATCGATTAAATCGCTGTCAGTGTGAATGGGCCATAAGACATCGAGAAGAAAACAGAAAAAGGTCAGGTGTTTGTTTGTCAACAGCTGTAGGAGCATAAAACCAAGCGCGCCCAGTGTGATGCCGGGTCTGTGTGTGAATGTGGATGTTGTCGAGGTGATCAATATCATACGGAGAAAGACAGGGGAAGATCTAGGCAAAGGAGGCTTCGATGGGCTATAAATCGCTGGTCACACACGAAATGGATAAATCATCTGTACGAGAGCAATGAACGGTGTGTCGATAGAATTAGTCACACGCATGTGCCGGTCACAGATTCACGAGGCCAAATAAATTCACCTGATGGAAGCGTGGAATTTAAAAGAGGCGTCTGCGTGGAGAGTGATGGGGTATTGATCATGTGCTCGACTGTGTATGTGTTTTTCCATAGATCTTGTTGTTATGTGACCCGGCGAAAGGCCCCATGATTAGTTTTCATGCTAAATATGGATTTCCGTAAGGCTCTTATAAAGAGAAACCGAAGAATGTCAGATTGGGTGAATGTCACGAAACCTGTAAAGAACCTGTCAGAACATGTCTGGGTCACCCAAACATCTTGAAACATCAATAAAGTATATGTTATTTAAGGAAATTGAGCATTTTAATAATAATGACATTTTGTTTTGTTTATTTTGCGACGTTTTATTAATTCTATGCACATTTTCACCCCAAGTATTATTACTGTAATTTCAAAAAATCTTATGATTACTATAAAACAATGGGGGATATTCACTCATCATAGAAATATTTGTTAGTGTATTAATTATAAAAAATAATAAAAAACAATATAACTTTGCTAGTGACTATAAAATGTGCCAAGAAATGTGCAATTTAAAAAAAATAAAAATAAGTATAGGCCTATATTGTTGAAGAAAATTGAGCATTTTAATACAATTTAAGAATTTGTGGTTTATTTTGCAACATGTGCAACATGTGGTTTTATTAATTATATGCACATTTCATCTCCAATTGTCATATACTCTAATGTATTACAGTTTTTCTCGATTGCTAAGACACATTTCTTGAAAGCTGCTCTCCTTTTCTCTAAACTGTGAACACAAAACCCAATTTTCAAGCTACATTCACAAAACCTCAGACTCTTCTTTCAAAACCAAACTTTCACCTCAAAACAGTTCAATCTGTGCTCAAAACTGAACTATGTTGTCAAATCGTGCCCCGCGTCAATCAAAATAAAAAACACTACTGAACAGTCACTAAACACTACGTAGAAAAATAGAAAACACAATGCTCAGGACATGAAGCTGGAGAAATACAGTTTTTCTCAATTGCTAAAACACTAAACCCTATTGTCTGAACCAAATGCTCAGTTGCCTGAACCCACTGATTGAATCAATCACTCTTTTGGCAAAACCATAAGCACTTTTCACCTGTTTAGACACAACTTGGCAACACATTTTCATTGTGATGCACCCGTGCTGCATGCAAAATGGTGAGCACAGGTGACAAAAGTCAAACACAATTAAAGCACAGATGTCACCACTTGAACACAACAACTCAAGATTGATCACACTTGTGGCTAATGATGTGAGGGAACATATACAGTAAGCCAGTTCAGAGAGCACTGGTTTTTGAGGCCCTACAATGGATAGAAATCTGAGAGGAAGAGTTAGTGTGAGAGGAGGTCAAGGTGGTCGAGGTGATCAGCAAAGACAAAGAACAGTAATTCCTGATGAAATCAGAGCTACTGTGATTGACCATGTTCTTGTCCGTGGTATGAGCATGAGGGAGGCTGGACAAAGGGTACAACCAAACATCAGTAGATTCACTGTGTCCACCATAATCCGAAGATTTAGAGAAGAGAACAGATAATTACCTTTTTTGACATTATAGTACAGTATGTAAATGTTGACAGCAATTATTGTATGACATACTATATACTGTACCACAGTATACTGTAAGTAAATATATGTTTCAGTACATCACTGTACCAATATACTGTAGTATTGTATTGGAGGGTTGGTCTAACTGTTCGTAGGCCAAGTATTCCATGTATAATTTTGTACTTTATTTTCACATGGGCTTACTGTACACAAGTGGCAAATGCATAAGAATGAACAGGGTTTTTTTTGTTTTGCAACATGCATTTAGCCTACAGTGAACAATAAACATTTATTTCTCCAGCTTCATGTCCTGAGCATTGTGTTTTCTATTTTTCTACGTAGTGTTTAGTGACTGTTCAGTAGTGTTTTTAATTTAATTGATTGACGCGGGGCACGATTTGACAACATAGTTCAGTTTTGAGCACAGATTGAACTGTTTTGAGGTGAAAGTTTGGTTTTGAAAGAAGAGTCTGAGGTTTTGTGAATGTAGCTTGAAAATTGGGTTTTGTGTTCACAATTTAGAGAAAAGGAGAGCAGCTTTCAAGAAATGTGTCTTAGCAATCGAGAAAAACTGTAAATGTTTATTGTTCACTGTAGGCTAAATGCATGTTGCAAAACAAAAAAAACCCTGTTCATTTAGCACTTGTACAAAAAGACAAAACAGAAATCTTATGCATTTGCCACTTGTGTACAGTAAGCCCATGTGAAAATAAAGTACAAAATATACATGGAATACTTGGCCTACGAACAGTTAGACCAACCCTCCAATACAATACTACAGTATATTGGTACAGTGATGTACAGAAACATATATTTACTTACAGTATACTGTGGTACAGTATATAGTATGTCATACAATACAGTTTTTCTCAATTGCTAAAACACTAAACCCTATTGTTTGAACCAAATACTCAGTTGCCTGAACCCACTGATTGAATCAATCACTCTTTTGGCAAAACCATAAGCACTTTTCACCTGTTTAGACACAACTTGTCAACACATTTTTTATTGTGATGCACCTGTGCTGCAGAATGGTGAGCACAAGTGACAAAAGTCAAACACAATGAAAGCACAGGTGTCACCAGTTAAACACAACAACTCAAAATTGATCACACTTGTGACTAATGATGTGAGGGAACATATAAGCCAGTTCAGAGAGCACTGGTTTGTGAGGTCTTACAATGGATAGAAATCTGAGAGGAAGAGTCCGTGGTCGAGGTGGTCGAGGTGGTCGAGGTGGTCGAGGTGGTCGAGGTGGTCGAGGTGGTCGAGGTGGTCGAGGTGGTCGAGGTGGTCGAGGTGGTCAAGGTGGTCAAGGTGGTCGAGGTGGTCAAGGTGGTCGAGGTGGTCGAGGTGGTCAAGGTGGTCAGCAAAGACAAAGAACAGTAATATCTGATGAAATCAGAGCTACTGTGATTGACCATGTTCTTGTCCATGGTATGAGCATGAGGGAGGCTGGACAAAGGGTACATCCAAACATCAGTAGATTCACTGTGTCCACCATAATCCGAAGATTTAGAGAAGAGAACAGGTAATTACCTTTTTTTGACATTATAGTACAGTATGTAAATGTTGACAGCAATTACTGTATGACATACTATATACTGTACCACAGTATACTGTAAGTAAATATATGTTTCAGTACATCACTGTACCAATATACTGTAGTATTGAAATGGAGGGTTGGTCTAACTGTTTGTAGGCCTAGTATTCCATGTATATTTTTGTACTTTCCTGTAGCTCAAACAGTAGAGCATGGCGCTAGCAACGCCAAGGTCATGGGTTCGATTCCCAGGGAAAGCAAGAATTGACAAAATGTAAAATGTGTACTTTGAATGCAATGTAAGTCGCTTTGGATAAAAGCGTCTGCCAAATGCACAAATGTAATGTACAAATGTTGTACTTTATTTTTACATGGGCTTACTGTACACAAGTGGCAAACGCATAAGATTTATGTTTTTTTTTTTGTTTTGCAACATGCATTTAGCCTACAGTGAACAATAAACTTTATTTAATGAAATGTATTTCTCCAGCTTCATGTCCTGAGCATTGTGTTTTCTATTTTTCTACATAGTGTTTAGTGACTGTTCAGTAGTGTTTTTTACTTTGATTGACTCGGGGCACGATTTGACAACATAGTTCAGTTTTGAGCACAGATTGAACTGTTTTGAGGTGAAAGTTTGGTTTTGCAAGAAGAGTCTGAGGTTTTGTGAATGTAGCTTGAAAATTGGGTTTTGTGTTCACAATTTAGAGAAAAGGAGAGCAGCTTTCAAGAAATGTGTCTTAGCAATCGAGAAAAACTGTAATTGCTGTCAACATTTACATCCTGTACTATAATGTCAAAAAAAGGTAATTACCTGTTCTCTTCTCTAAATCTTCGGATTATGGTGGACACAGTGAATCTACTGATGTTTGGTTGTACCCTTTGTCCAGCCTCCCTCATGCTCATACCATGGACAAGAACATGGTCAATCACAGTAGCTCTGATTTCATCAGGAATTACTGTTCTTTGTCTTCGCTGATCACCTCGACCACCTTGACTTCCTCTCACACGAACTCTTCCTCTCAGATTTCTATCCATTGTAAGACCTCACAAACCAGTGCTCTCTGAACTGGCTTATATGTTCCCTCACATCATTAGCCACAAGTGTGGTCAATTTTGAGTTGTTGTGTTCAAGTGGTGACATCTCTGCTTTAATTGTGTTTGACTTTTGTCACCTGTGCTCACCATTTTGCAGCACGGGTGCATCACAATGAAAATGTGTTGGCAAGTTGTGTCTAAGCAGGTGAAAAGTGCTTATGGTTTTGCCAAAAGAGTGATTGGTTCAGACAATAGGGTTTAGTGTTTTAGCAATTGAGAAAAACTGTAATCATAAACAAATATATATATAAAAAATAAAATAAAACTTTGCAATTATAAATCATTTTTTTCCTGGAATGCAGTTATAAATGACAACAATAATACTACTACTACTAATAATAATAATACACTTTTACTAATAAACTACAGTATGCCCAGGCATTTGGCAATGACACATGCCGAGTGAGGATTTAAATTGGTTTTAAAATGTGCAAAGAAATGTGCAATTTTTTTTTATAAACAAATAAAGTATTGGCCTATGTTGTTGAAGAAAATTGAGCATTTTAATACAATTTAAGAATTTGTGGTTTATTTTGCGACATGTTTTATTAATTCTATGCACATTTCATCCCCAATTGTCATATACTGTAATGTATTAATCATTAAAAAAATATATATAAAAAATAAAATAAAACTTTGCAATTATATATCTTTTTTTCCTGGAATGCAGTTATAAATGACAACAATAACACTACTTCTACTACTACTACTACTACTAATACTAATAATACACTTTTACTAATAAACTACATTATGCCCAGGAATTTGGCAATGACACATGCCGAGTGAGGATTTAAATTGGTTTTAAAATGTGCAAAGAAATGTGCAAAAAAAAAAAAAAAAAAAATTGTTCATGCAATATAATTTCTTATTTTTATCTCTTTTGATTTTGGGGTGAAATGTGTTTGCATGAGATTCACCCTGTTAGATGTGTTCCTTAGAAAAAGTGTTTTAGGTATGTCAGGCATGGACCTGCAGACTGCTGAGTAATCTGGTGTTATAAACAGATATTGCTGACACAATGGCCGCTGCTACCTGAAGCTGTTTTCCAGCGGGTTGCACCTGGTTGCGTCATCTGTTGATAGCCTTAAAATGTCTTCCATTGACCACACACTTAGTAAGAGTCTAGACAGCAATTATATTTACCCTGGCCTAGTTTTCCCATTGTAGAGTCTGCGCTCCAGAAAAATCCTCACCCTTGATTAGTTTGCTTCGAAAAATACATTAGTGAATCAGAGGTGATGCATTTTGGCTTGGTCTGAAGAGAACTTTTTTAATACTTGTATTCCTTGTTTACACACCCTCATGTTGTTCCAAACGTATGCTTATATTTTTTTTCGTGTGCCATATAACACTTTTATTATTTTACAATCTGAACCAGCCAAAGCATGTCATCAAAAAGGTCAATTTATTTGATATTTTAGAGACTTAGTCATGAGGGTCTTTAGGGGTCCTTGACAAAATCTTTTCAAATGTATAATGCATATACAGACACCTTCAACATTCTCACATTATCACAGTTTATTCACTATAGTTTAGAAAATGGTATGACAAGAACTCAGAGTTAAACTGTCAGAACAAATTAATCTTGATAATGTCAGATAACTTTGATAGAAAGGTTATGTAATGGATTACAATCAACCAATCAGCAGTAAGCTGTTAAATTTAAGTACACAATTAGATAATACCAATTTAGGTCAACCAATGACCAAGCAATGCTTCATTTTGTTCAGTCTGTGGTAACACTTAAGCAAAACATGGTCAGGTCAAAGTGTCTGAATAATTTTGGTCCCAAACTTTTATCAATTTTACTGGTAGTACACTATATGAATCATTTTTGGGTATAATATGTCAAAGTTTACTTTATTTTGCTATCCTCACTTACATAAATGAACTATAGTGTCCTGCACCCACTAGTAGAAAATGATATCCGGTGTCAGAATAATTTTTGGTTTGACTGTAAAATAAAACCTTTGCCAAACTAATTAAGGTTACTTTAATTTTCTTTTCAAAAAGTAACACATAAGCAGCTTGTGGCTTGATAGACGTGGTTACTATACAATGTTGTACAAGAGCTACATGCTTGAAAAACATGCGTTCCATTGGAAAAATAACTAAATGATTTGAATTTATGTTTTTAGGTGTACTGTCACTTTAAGTTGAATTGGCAAGTGAAGCATTTATTGCATTAATAGTATTGTGAGGCTCTTGCATTATCTTTACTCATTTATAGAGAGAGAGAGAGAGAGAGAGAGAGAGAGAGAGAGAGAGAGAGAGAGAGAGAGAGAGAGAGAGAGAGAGAGAGAGAGAGAGAGAGAGAGAAAGACAATGAGATCTACTATATAAAGAATGTGAAGGAAAAAAGAAACTACGCTCTACATGTTTATGCCTCCGAGATATGTTATGTAGAAACTTGGCACTGAATATCTTGACACTGAATCCGACGCTTTGTTTTGGAACGTTGTAGAGAATCTGGGCCACGGCTTATTTTGCAAGCATATCTTTGGCTCAAATGTAATAATATGTAATTCATCATAATAAGATCTCCCGCACAGATGTTGCGGGTTTATGACGGCGAGAGGTTAAACGTCCTCGGATTATCTTCCACGTTTAAATCCGACTGAATTAGGCATTCTTTTCCCTTTCGAGATTTTCTAATATTCCCTTATTGTTTAATCACGATTATACGGCACGGATCACGCAGTCGCTTAGCCGGTTATTATTTCGATAGTGAGATTTGAGTGTGCTTGTTTTATTTGTCGTTTCATGCCCCTCTCCCATTCAGGATGGCCTCAGCAGTTGCTCGGAGGGTCAGGATTGATAAAATCTACAGGAGGGGCGCAGAGGAAACCGAGTGGATAAATGCGAAGCCGCATGTGCCCGCCAGTCTTTTCCGTTAACTTCACAGTGTGCGGCGACGGCCAAAACCCTCTCTGTAGTAACCTCCAAACCGCTCGCCTGTAATTTGCATGAGGCCGCTCTCCCCCACAATCCCTGTCTCTCGCTGCCTACAAATTTCTGCTGGAATGAAAATGAAACATAATTATACAAGCTTATTAATATTTTGGCTTACCGCACTTTGTTACAACCGCCGAAACATGGAATTAGCGTGGGTTCCGCAGCTTTCTTGGAGTTCTTTTCCTCTCACGCTGCGTGTTTCTCTTCCCACCTCCCTTTCCGAACACTGTTGGTTGAGACCGTGGCCCCTGACTGATTAAAAGTGACAAAACACAGCGCGTTTGAAGTGACTGTTGCCCTTCTCTGTTGTGCATTTTTGAAGAAGCTTGTCATTGACACTGCCGCCCCTGTTTTCTGCTCCTATGTGAACCTCTCGAGCACCACTTCTGTCTCCGCATCAAACTCTGCTTTCTCGCCCGTCAGGCGTTCTCGTGACCCAAATCTCGACCCTCGGTCTCCGCTACCTTCACCACGTAAACACAATTATTTATTCAAAGTGGCTTGTGGAAGAAAAAGGCTAACACATATTCGCTGTTGTTTACCATGGTGGTTAGTTGAGGCAGTTTTTTTAAATAATTTCCTTTAATGCCTGAGGTGACCTTAAGGATGCCGCTCGTCACGCCGGTTCAAAGGCTTTTTCTTTTACGCTCAAAGACTTCTTCCTCCTGCGTGTCTCTGATCGTTCGCCCGGTTGGCCGCCATAGAGGTGTTTTAAATTAGAAGCGACTGAGAATTGAAAGAATCGACAGGAAACAAGGACGTCTAGCTTCATACAGTCATCTTACAACATCAAATACATCCTTCGCAGCGGACGTTCCGATAAAGTATAGATCACCCACGTTTAGCCCATGGGCAGAGAGAGAGAAATCAACAGCTTGTTGTTGTTGTAAGCGGCTCTGATCTGAATGACACTGGAAAATCTGTTGAATAAAAAAGGAAAAAGACAGTATTGAATGAAATGAGATGCTCTCAGATTTGCCAGCATTTTTCACCTGATCCATATGATTTCAGTCAAGAAAATACATTTTAACGTCTATATGAAAAGTCAACTAAATCAACCACATTTACTTTTTTCATGCATGTTTCAGGCCTTATTTGGTACAATTCTGTAAATTCACGATATTCCAAAAGGTTTGCTTTTGTAATGTTTTAGCAACTTTAAACCCAAAAATGAAAATTCTGTCATTAATTACTTACCCCTCATGTCGTTCGACACCCGTAAGACCTCCGTTCATCTTCAGAACAGAAATGAAGATATTTTAGTTGAAATCTGATGGCTCTGAAAGGCCTCCATTGGCACAATGGCAACGGTTCACTCTCAAGACCCTTTAAAAGGTACTAAAGACGTCGTTACAAAGTCCATCTCACTACAGTGGTTCTACAATAACTTTATGGAGTGACGAGAATAGTTTTTGTGCGCCAAAAAACCCTAAATAACGACTTACATAGTGATGACGATTTCAAAAACACGGCATCATGAAGCTTCGAAGCGTTATGAATCAGTGAGTCGAATCATGATTCAGATCGCGTGTCAAAACCGCCAAACTGCTGAAATCGCGTGACTTTGGCGATCCAAACTGCTGAATCGACTCACTGATTAGTACCTTTTAAGGGTCTTGAGAGTGTACCGTGCATTGTGCCAATGGAGGCCTTTCAGAGCCATCAGATTTCAACTAAAATATCTTCATTTGTGTTCCGAAGATGAACGGAGGTCTTACGGGTGTCGAACAACATGAGGGTAAGTAATTAATGACAGAATTTTCATTTTTGGGTGAACTAACCCTTTAAGTAATAATGAGTTCTTGCCATGAAATTATTGTTGTTTTTGACTAATGTCACTATACTCTTAGTTAAGGTAAGTCTTGCCCTACGTGCTTTATATTGTTGAAAAGGCGCTCCACGTTGGCATTTAATATCTTAGTATTATTTATGTATTTATTTTCCACATGGCAGCTTTTAAATTAGATTGATGGATGGATGGATGTAGTGCTGGGTGGTATGACTAACAATTTATATCATGGTATTTTTCAAAATTATGTTTGGCGGTATATGACAGTATTTTTTGCCCATGCATGACCGAGTGTTAACCACATTTTCTACTGATTGAGAGAGGAAATACTGCCCTATTTTACTGTCATAAGTGGATATTGTAGAGCGATTCCACACTAGAATGAATACAGGTTTACAAAGACCCTCAAAATGATGCTGTGGGGAGACAACAACCAATAATAGCACTAGTCTCTGAACAAATGACACGTCAGTTTAAAGGATTAGTTCACCCAAAAATGAAAATTAGCCCATGATTTACTCACCCTCAAGTCATCCTAGGTGTATATGACATTCTTCTTTCAGACGAATAAAATCTGAGTTATATTACAAAAGTCCAGGCTAATCCAATTATTATAATTGCAGTAATAGTTGCTCTGTTTTTGAAGTCCATTAAACATGCATCTGTCCGTCAAATAACGTGCTCCACATGGC